>NC_060273.1:14285826-14377112 GCF_021613505.1 Equus quagga | reverse complement strand
TGAGGCAATGCACCTGAGGTAATGCACCTGAGGCAGTGCACCTGAGGCAGTGCGCCTGAGGTGGTGTACCTAGTAGTTAAGAGCACTGCCTTTGGAATTAAATCCACAGGCCAAATCCAGCGTGTTACTTGTTTTTGTAAATAAAGTTTTATTGAGACACAGCCACGACTATTAAGTTACATATTGTCTACAGCAGTTTTTGTGCCAACCACAGAGTCGAGTAACCTGACAGAGACATTCAACCCCAAAAGCTCTCGTTGTTTATTCTGTGACCCTTTGTGGAAAAGGTCGCAGACCCCTGAGGTAGAGCCTTACCAATGAGCCTCCTCCACTCTCATCTGACGCTTTCAGAGACGACAGCTTTTTCATCAGAGGATTTTTATTAACAATCCACAATCGTCAAACACAGTGCCTGTACTGTCATGCAAGATTGTGAGAAGTTATGCTTTTATAGCCTGGTAACACTGTTAACCTCGAATAGGATTTTTGGGTTTTGCCTTTTAAAAAATAAACCAGTCTCATATCTAATTTAGCAATCTTGTTTTTTGCATTCTTTTCCCGACTAATATATAAACATCATCCCCTAAATACTCTTCAGACCAGCTTTTTTTTTTTGGCTTCTGGCTGGTTCCCTCACCTGATAATGAAGAATTATGCATTTACAGTTGCCAACAGCAGGGTTCTCAGACTTTAGTGAATCTAAAAATAGCCCAGGAACTTGATTAAAAACCCAGATTCTGAAGATTCATCTCCAGAGAGTATGCTTCAGCAGGTCTGGGTGAGTCTTGGGAATCTCCATTTTTAAATAAAGACATCCTCCTCCCTGAGGGGATTCTGAATAGACGGTCTCCAGAGCTCACGGAGAAACCTTGTCCTACAAGACGAGACCCGCGCTCCCTGGTTATCTACCCCCCAACCCCTTTCCCGACCAGCTCCTCCCATCGCTCAGCCACGTGGAGGTGGGAGCCCAGGGGCTTCCCACCTCTGGGCGTTTGCAAAGGACATTACCCCTCCCATCCTAGAAAGTTCTTCTGATGTTTACGTCTTCTCGCCTCCTCTGAGATGCCTTCCTGACTTCTCCCAGGCTTGATCGCAGCTTTCTTTGTGGCCCCACAGTACACTCTCTTCTACCTCTTACATGGACCATATTACACCGCAGGGGTTGATTTGCTGAAGGGTCCATGCCCAAATACACTGTGGATGCCTTAGGGTAGGGACCACGGCTTAGGGACCCCTATATCCTCAGCTCCCATCTCAACAACCAGGAGGGGCACTGTGTGCACCTGTGAAAGGAATGGAGAGAGAGGAGGGGCAGTATCCATGTCACCAACGGCCTCTTCAGCTTGATCATTGCAACAGTAATGTGCCCATTCCGTTGGCAGGAATATGCACACAGATATGCAAAGATGCAAGGGTGTCCACTGCAGCCCTGCCGGGAGGGGAGGAGGAGGGGGAGAGGGAGGGGGAGGATGAGAAGAAGAGGGAATCTACACATCCATCCATTGATACAGGACTGGTTCATAAATTATGGTACATCCATGAAATGCAAGATGATACAGCCATTAGAAAATATGAAGCAGGGGCCGGCCCAGTGCTGTAGCAGTTAAGTTCCAGCGCTCTGCTTCAGCAGCCCGAGGTTCACCGGTTCAGATCCTGGGCACGGACCTACACACCACTCATCAAGCCATGCTGTGGAAGCATCCCACATAGAAGAACTAGAATGACCTACGACTAGGATATACAACTATAGACTGGGACTTTGAGGGGGGAAAAAAGAGGAAAATTGGCAACTGATTGGCTCAGGGCCAATCTTCCTCATCAAAAAAAAAAAGCACACTTAAAAATAAAAGAAAGAAAATATGAAGTAGATCTGTGTGTGCTCTCGTGGGAATCTCTCCAACTCATACTGTTCAGAGAAGGGCTTGAAGAGGAAGCAAAGTACCAAACAGTAGGTACAATGTGACCCCATTTACGGGGGTTGGGAGTGGGGGGGATGCCAACATACTTGACAGGCTTGTATATGCGTAGGAAAATTCTGGAGTTCTCTGAAATACATAAGAGATCCCATCTGGGATATCAGAAACTCGTCCAGGAAATTGGCTTTTCACCTTACAATCTTCAAAATTATTTGAAATTACACCCATCATTGTAATTAACTTTATAATTACAATTTTTTAAATCAGTTGACCTAGATAGCTCTTCCTGCACCCCCGGGTGGCCCATACTGAGACGGACCTTCCAGTTTAAATGTGACTTCATTTGCCAGTCCACCCCACTGTGGCTGAAGTTGCCCCAGTTCTCGCTTGTGCTGGAGAACGGAGGGCAGTAGCTGAACTTTCCACGCACGGCCACCAGAGGGCGCGCCGAAGCAGCCAAACCCGCTAAGGAACCCGGTAGTCCCCAGGGAACCATCCGGAGCAAAAAGCAGTCTTAATTTCAAAAGGTTGATAGGGGTCCCCACAGAGTGTTCACACTCGGTCTCCTCGTAAGTAAACGAACATAATTGCAATTTAATTTCTTCCAAATTGCATCAACAATTAAAGAGAATTTACTCCCCTTGTCCTTTTCTGTTTTTTTGCAATATGCTCCTGGTAATTTCAGCAATTTAACCAAGTCCTTTGTGGGGAAGGGACTGGATTTCAATAGCTTTCTCCCTGGAGCTCACCCCTAGGTAGGATCTGACTGCTCTGCCTAGTTTTAATTTACTGTGGCTCTCCCAACATCTTAATGCATCATTTTGCCTTTGCTGTCCGATGATAAGTAGCCTCCTTTCTCGGAACTGGGCGTATAAAAATACGTCTCTCTGTAGCCATCAGGATTCACTGTTTCAAGTTCAAATGGTAGAAATTAGAAAGCTTTGTCTGGCTGGGCCCCCTCTCTCCTCCCTCACAGTGGCTTCTACTGTAATTGCCTTGCTGGTCATTTATTCTTTTAATCTCAGATCTATAAGTCTTTTAGTAAGACCTATTATGTACCAGGGAGGATGGAAATGAATAACACCTGGCCTGCCCGTCATTTCTCAGTTCTAGGCGCTGGGGAAGAGGAGTGGAGCAAAAAAAAAATTCTGCCCTGTTTACAATCGCCCAAATATAGAAACACCCAGTGTCTGTTAACAAATGAATGGATAAACAAAGTGTGGTCTGTCCAAACAATGGAATATTATTCAGCCATGAAAAGGAATGAAGTACTGAAACATGCTACATTGTGAATAAATCTTGAAAATATTATGCTAAATGAAAGAGGCCAGATACATATTGCATGACTTCATTTATATGAAATGTTCAGAACAGGCAAATCCATAGAGACACAAAGTGGATGAGTAGTTGCCAGGGCCTGGCTAGAAAGGGTAACTGGGAGGGACTGCTTAATGGGTGTGGGGTCTGATTTAGAGTGATGGAAATGTTTCAGAACTAGATAGAGGTGACGGTTACACAATGTTGCGAATGTACTTAAGGCCACTGAATTGTACACTTTACAATGGCTAACTTTCTGTTATGTGAATTTCACATCAATTAAAAAGAAAAATCCCTGCCCTTATAGAGTTTACATCCTACTGGGAGTGGATTGAAAATAAACCAATAGGTAAATAGATAGTATGTCACATGAGCTTGAAGTCGCATGGGAGAGATGGACAAGTCACAAATCATTTCATTGTGGTATAAACAATGCACTGACAGACACATGCTAAGGGAAAGAAGAAATTCCAAGTGACAATACCGTCCTGCAGAAGTTTCCAGCAGCCTCAGCCTGCACCCTGCGGTTGAGTCCCAGCCCTGCCTAACTGGCCGTGTGACCTTGGGCAAGTCATGTATCTTTATTCATTCATTCCCATGAGATACATTGAATCTACAGAGGTAATGGAAGCTCCCAGGTCGTTCTGTTCTTTCTGGATGCCTCCACCCCCGTCCATTTTCCAAGTCTTAAATCCTGTTTTAAGCAGTCACAATTTGACAACTGTGTTGAGTGATGTTACTTTGGAACTCAGAGTGCGCTGGGCTTTCCGGGAAGCAGTAGGACCTTTTTATCTTCAAGATGTAGAGAGAAAAAACAGCAAGGGAACTCACTCAGATTTACCCTGAGAATTCTCACCTTCCTGGTTTCTGCTTCTTTATGGGGCTTGGGGGCATTGGTTTGAGTGACCTGACCCTCAATCTTGAGCCACAGCTGATGCTCAGAAGCCAATGAAGAACCTTGGGCAGGACCCACTGGAGAGCAATCTCTGGATCTTTAGTGACACTGCAGATGTGCAAGCCCGATTCTACCTGCGATGTTCCTCTCTGGTTTTGGGGGTTTTTTTGGTTTTTTTGGTTTTTGTGGAAGATTAGCCCTGAGCTAACATCTGCTGCCAATCCTCCTCTTTTTGCTGAGGAAGACTGGCCCTGAGCTAACATCCATGCCCATCTTCCTCTACTTTGTATGTGGGACGCCTACCACAGCATGACGTGCCAAGTGGTGCCATGTCCGCACCCGGGATCTGAACCGGCGAACCCCAGTCTGCCGAAGCGGAATGTGTGCACTTAACCACAGCACCACCGGTCTGGCCCCATCTCCCTGGTTTATTCCAGGGGATCAGGTGACACAGTAAACAGTGGCTGCTCCTGGGAAAACTTTGTGATTGTTAAAAGGCACATGGGTAGTTTATATATATATAATATATATAAAGATCTATATAGGGCCGGCCCACTGGCCAAGTGGTTAAGTTCGCATGCCGAGGCGGACCAGGGTTTGCTGGTTCCAATCCTGGGTGCGGACGTGGCACCACTCACCAAGCCACACTATGGGAGTTGCTTAGTTTTCCTCAGTATCTCCCATGTATACATGTTATAAAGCTTTGTTTAATTTTCTCCTGTTATTCTGTCTCATGTGAGTTTAATTCATTGTCCAGCCAGAAGGACCCAGAGAGGGTAGAGGAAATGTCTTCCTCCCCTACAGTTTCATGACTTGGATGGGATAAAATTTAACTGGCTGGACACTGCTCACTCCTGGCATGCTGCAGCCGAGAGATCCTGGACCCCTGATAAGAGCCGGGAAGAGGGAAGAGTTCTTACCACGTCAGTCTCCTGGATCCCTGCCTGCAGGGTCCAATGGAAGCAAGAGTGGTGAGCTTTTTGCTTTTCTAAATTTAGATTAGCAGGAGAAAATGTTGGTGAGGCTAGCTTCTTGGATTCAGCAACTCTAGGATTTGGTTGAGTACTCACTGGTTCTAGATCCTTTTCCTCCCAGAGATAGTACTTTTCCCTGTCTCTGTATTTTTTGTTGTTTGTCATAAGACACAGGCATCTCTATAAGCCTGTTGTCTGGGCCTTTTGTCTTGTTCTATGTCTTGAGAGCTTGGCTTTGTGACCTTTCTGGTCTCCGCCATTGGAGGATGCATGTACCGGCATGCATCTTGGCAGCCAGTCAAGTAGACTGGGGTTCCAGGACACATTCTCTTTGTCTGGCTATGTCAGCTCTCAGGGGAGTTTGTCATCAGGGGTCCCAATTGCTTTCATAAGGGGACTTTGTCATCTCAACCTTCATTGATTGCTGTGCAATAAAGGCCTGTACTTTCTTAGACTATTTTGGGGAATGAACTTTCTATCTCTTTTGGACATGCCTCTTGCATTCATGGTTAAGCTTATTGGTATGAGCTGCTGTTAAGATCCTACAAGTCCATGTGGCCAGATGATGGGTCATTTAAATTGGGAAAACTTCTAAATTGGGGAAAAAAGTTTTTGAAAGTGTTCATCATAGTTTTTATTGGTACCTATGAAAAGTCCAAATTAAAAAGGAAACACACACACACAAAATAATGAGTAGCCTTAAGACCCTAACTCAGGCTGCAATTGAATTGAGAAAATATAAAAGTGTAAGTGTTGATAAGATTACAAAGGTTGGAACGCATGAGCTTATTTTTTTATAAAGAGGTTATATCAACTTTGTCTGAACACATTTTAAAATGTCTGGCTGGGAATACTTCCCCTATCCAATATTATAAGACCAAGACCTATTGATAAAGTCCTAATGAAAGCTATGATCAGAGAGATAAGAGTTGATGGAATTCAGATGAAATTTGTAGAAAATTGATATATTTACTGGCTTTATGTAAAGTGATTGTATCTCTTTGTCTGATTCTATTATCGATTGTATTGTGTGGATAGACATTGTCTCACTGGGGAATGTCTTCTCTGCCTGATTGTAAGACTTGTAAAGGTGGATACATTGTCCTGAAAGTTGTAGAAAATATATATCTTTGAGTCACCTCTTAAGTTAAAAATTTCCCTGATATAAAGAAGCAAGTGGAAGGGTGTAGCTGGAAGGGTGAGTCAGCCTCCTTTTTTGTCACTCAGGCCATAATCCAGTTCTTTGGGAAATTGAAAGCAATCGTTTTTGTCTGGAAAATCTCTGCAAAGCCAGAAATGTGGTTCCAGAGGGCAGTTTAAAGTTCATCTGTCTTTTTGCCAATCCCAGGGGCTCCCCTGTTCCTCCCCAAATACTCCCAGATATTGAGACAAAAGATTGAGACATTAGAAACAGACAAGGCAAATATGCCCCAGAAACTCCATCTTGAAGAAAACTTAACTGATTTCTCTGTGCCTTTATGCTGTAAATTTTCTGCTCCCATCTTCTCTAAGACCTGAGAGCCATTCTTTGAAATGCAAGTGTTTCTCAGAAACTAGTGCGTTTTGTATTGCACCTGACTCATAACAAAAATTTAATGTCTCTGTGTCTACCTGTGTGTTTACGTGTGTCTATATGTATGTTATATATGTGTAATATTTTACCCCTGGATGTTATGACCAAAATCAAGAGCTCTGTTTAATTGATTTAAGTAAGCGCTTACATGTCTTTCAAGTTAACGTAATATGAAATAATCTTCAGTGAATGAAAGTTTGTTTAAGTTTGTTGGTTTGATTAAAAATAGACATGTCTCTAGAGTTATCAGCATTAGATATGATGCAGACGTGTAGCCTGAGTTTACTAGTTAAAAAAAAAAAAAAAAAAAAGACGGGCCAGCCCAGTGGTGCAGCAGTTAAGTGTGCACGTTCCACTTCAACAGCCCGGGGTTTGCCAGCTCAGATCCCAGGTGCGGACATGGCACCACTTGAGAAGCAACAGTGTGGCAGGCATCCCACATATAAACTGGAGGAAGATGGGCACAGATGTTAGCTCAGGGCCAGTCTTCCTCAGCAAAAAGAGGAGGACTGGTGGTAGATATTAGCTCAGGGCTAATCTTCCTCAAAAAAAAAAGCAAAGAAAAGAAGCTCATGTTACCCCTGTTACAAACTTGTCAGCATAATAATTTAGAATGATAGCTAATTTTGTCTAACATCTCATGAAGTTTTTGTGGGCGATCTAAACATAGTTGTTGGGAATAAATGGTTTAGATATAAATGAAATAAACGTTTCTAGATAAAATTTTAGCAATAATTATAGTTTACGGCATGTGTATTTAAAATAACTTCCAAAATTTCTTTGCTAACCTGAAACTTTGAAGCTTTGCTAGGTTAATTTAAATGATAAAATTCATTGAGTATCTAGATCATTTCCAAATAAGATAAGATATTAGATATTAATTATTAAATGTAAGTTTATTTACTTTAGGCTTCTTATTACAGAAAAGCTAAAAGGTGTTTTGGTCTATTGGTAAACATGTTTTGTGTTTTAATAAAAGATTGTACTATAAGATAACATGTTTCTAAAATTTCAAAAAAGTATTTATAAACTCACCAAACTACAGAATGCTGATGTAAAAGAAAATTTATAATTGCTTACTTAATTTTTACTTAAAAATTAAGGTTTGTAAGGGTTAAACATTCTAATATGTGATTAAAGCTACTAGAAATTAATAAGGAAAACATTTGTGTTCAAGGAAAGTAAGATGTAAGTTTTTGGTAAAGAAAGTATAAAGAATGGAAATATTTTCTTTGTTTTGTTAAGAAAGATAAATTTGTCCCAAAGTACTAGGAGGAAAGAAGGATGCATGGGACAAATTCTGAATGTAGAAAGAAAGTTATAGAAGGTTTATGAAAGAGAAATTCTGAAAAGAGTTTTGTGCATGGTCAAGTTGGCTAAGATCAAAGTAAACCTGATTCAATAAATGAGTTGTAATGTCAAAAATAAGCTGGTGCAAAAATTAAAATTTGGTTTTCTCTCTCAAAAGGATAATTTTCTTGAACTTTTATCTGCTCTTGATAATGAGGTTATGAAAGATTTCTTTACTTTTGAGTAAGTCCACCAAAAGACAGATAAACTATGTTTTTTAAAAAATAATTTCCTATGTTCGGAAGGACTGAGGTCTCTCTTAAAATTTTTTGACTGTTTCTGTTGTCATTTTGAATATATACCCAAGCATTGTTTCACAGTGAGCATTGTTTCCTATTTGAACAAGTGTTTTAAAACCTTTTGATATTTTTGACAAACTTCTCCCTCAAAAAAAATTCAAATCCTGGATGAAGGCTTTCTTTTGGCTTGGAAAAAGGAAGAGAATTTCTCTGAGTATTTTCAGAGGGCTCCTGAGACTTCTCAAAGAAATTTGCTCTCTTCCTATAAGGGGAAAAATGCTCAAATAATTAGGCTTTCTTGGTCTATTAAATTACATGGGAAGCATTGTCAAATAAGTGATGATAAACTTTCTTAGGTGGTATTATGTGGGTGAATGCTATTGATATAAATGTTTTAAAGTGATATAACACTCCTAAAATTCTGATCTGTCCTGTGTCAGCCATAAATCCAGTTACTGTCTTGAAGTGTTGTATGTCACAGAAGTAGCCAAGTTGCTTTGTCAATTGCCCTTTTGAGTCTTTCGTCATTTGCAAATTGTTGCTGTTTTACTCTGATGCTTTTTGCCTTTGCAAATATGTTTCATTTTCATAGAAATTCATGGAAAGGATTCTGACACAGGATTCTAGAATACAGCTCTGATAAACTTTCAGGTCATAAAACTGGACTGGATAAGAAATTACAGAAATCTAGTGGAGAAACTGATGACCTCATAAATCTTCTAACAGAAGATTAAGATCAAGAATCGATTATACAAGACTGCATGAACTGAAGAGGATGATTATGAACTGATGAGGATGGTTATAATTTTTTATGACTTTTGTTTGAAATATTGTTGATTTTTTGGTGTTTTGTTTTCTCAGATTTAAGGAAATCTTTTTCTCTTTTCTCTTATGCTAACTATGACTGATAGCAATTTGGTGAAATTATACCATTGTTAGCAGAACTGAAACATTTATCTTTTTCTCTATACCTGAATTATCCCTCCAGAATTTGGAAACTCTTAGTGAGTGAGTGAGTATTATTATTTTCATGGCAATATAGTTATTTACATAAGTTCAATAAGAATCTGTTCTCCTTATAACAGGACACAATTGGAAACTTTGGTTATCTTACCAGAGCTTTGACTGGAATGTCATATTTGAAAGAAACAGGCATAGACTCAGATATAACCAGACAGATTTTGAAAAACAAGGATTGGACTTCATGGAATAAAGTCACTTGGAAATATTGGCCTGGTACCTTGTTTCCAGCAACCTTACTCAGGTAAGTAAGGAAGGTCACTTATCTGACAGGTGCAGGGACCCACATTGGGGAGGGCCATCTGCTTTACTCAGTCTACCCATTCAAATCTTAATCTCGCCAGAAACACCCACACAGACACACCCAGAAAAATGTTTGAGCAAATGTCTCAGCACCACCTGGCCAAATCAAGTTTACAAATGAAATTAACCATCACTGGGGAGAAACCTGGCCAAAGGGAGCTAGGAGATTGGAACTAAATTCTGCTTCAACCACCAGGACTCTCCTGTTGGACTGACATGGTGCTAGATCCTCCGGAGAATGAGCACTTCATTCACCACTCTGCTCACCAGGTCCCCCTACAGTTGGGGCTGTAATGGTCCTCTACAAGTTGTGCAAAAATGCCGTTGTCCTTGCACCAGCGTTTTGAACCAGAGGGCTGGGGGCGAGCATGGGATGACTGGAAAGGGGAGGTTATGCCTACTGAGATGCACACACTGACTCTGTGGCAACGGAGCAGGAGCCCCAATCAACCCAGGCCCCTGGGGAGGGAGCACCTTGCACTCCAGGAGGTGTGGAGAAGGAAAGGACATCAACGATCTCGTGTCTTTCAGAGACACCTCTGGAGCTTTCCTTACAAGGGAAAATACCCTGTTCCCAAACTGCTTCAAATGCCTTACAGGTCACTGTCTTTGGGTCTACCATCTCCCGAGGGATGGCTTCATCATGATTTGATCACCAGTCTCCTGAACCTCCCCAGGCAGTCTGCTGGGAAGAGCAGGAGGTGGCGCAGCTCCTGGAGCTCCCACACAAAACACCTGTCAACCTCCTGCCTGTCCCCATTCCCACACCCATTGCTCAGGCCTTCTGCGGGTGGACAAATGCCTCAGCTGGTGGCATGGATGAACAGGACAGGTTGGACTGACTGCCTTTAGGCAGTTCCTCAATTATTCAAATGAACTGTCACCTTTAGGTCTGCTAGCTGGCTGGGAGGGCATGTTAGAGCCATTGTCACCCTGGACTCTCTGATTAATGTAGGCTCCACTTGGGAGGCCCCAACAATTGTAAGCAACACTCCCATTCTAGGAGCACCATGTGCACCCCTGGGACTGCACGTCTTGTGTGGAAGCCAGGCATTAACTTGTCTCCCTCCTGAAAACACCATGACTTGCAGCATTGCGGTGCCCGTAAGAGATCTTCAAGTGTTTAAGGAAATGCCACGAATAGACTCGTAGCCTTCAGATGACTGCAGGTGTCTCTCCAGAATGAGGCTATCCTAATACTCCCAGAATGATCCCCGACTCATTATTTTTTGCCCCCTGTGGGCAGTTCTCCCTGCAATGGAAGTCATCCAGTTGGAAGAAGTGGTATGAAACTTGTCCCTGACTTTAGATGATCCATGACACCACGTTGTCGCTGGAAGACATTCAAGTCAGCCTCAACTCCCTGGCCAGGGTTGTTATGGATGATATAATTGCCCTAGGCTTCTTTTTTGCAGCTACAGGGGAATCTGTGCCATTGCTAGTGCATCCTGCTGTATCTGGACCAATGCCTCAGGCCAGGAGAAAAGGTCAGTACAAAAATTTCAGGAGAGAGCCACCTGGCTTTCTAAGGTTGACCCAGATGGTTTATGAGATTTGTTCAGCTGGCTGAGTCCAGGACCATGAGCGGGGGAATTGCCAAGGTCAATACTGTTGCTTGGAGCCCTGTTGACAGGACTTAATTAAATGCTGTATGAGACAAAGTGAATGGACTTGGTTCTAGCCTACATTGGTTAGATTAATCAAAGTGGCCAATAGAGTGACATACTCATGAAAGAATATGCCAAAATCCAAGAGAGTATAGAAATAAGGGGTGGACATTTATGGGAGAGAATTCTTCATGAGTCTCCTGTATTGTTGCATGTTTTACAAACAGAGCTTTTCCAGACTGTCTTCTTAAGAATGTTTGAAGCCTTGGAAGATACAGTCTCTCTCTCTCTCTGGAGCAAAGAGAAAATGTGCTTACTGTCCAGTATAAGAAGGTAATATCTCCCTCTGGGCAAAGGTCAGAAAGGCTCATTGCCCATCATAAAAGATTCGGGTCCTGAAGCTCAAGCTTCTGTAACACATCCTACTGTGTGTGTAGGCATGACGGGATCCATTGTGTCCCTTTTGCATCACCCTTTTGGGAATTGGGGCTTGGGGAACTGGCACAAATGTTGGCACACTGGCCACCACTATTGCAGTGAGTAATAAAGTCCTTTGTTTCTGGCCTAAGAGTCTTATTCCGTCTGTCCCAATTGTTCCATCTAGAAGTCTTCTTCCATCCGTGAAGCTGTAGCAGGCCAACTTGTTAACTTGCAAGTAGAATAAGATCTCAGACCATTCCAAGTTCTTGACACATACATCTAGCATATCCTCATTGAGAACAAACTATGTTCTAAGTACTACTGTAAATGTTGGGTCTACAGAAGCAAACAAATAAAGTCTCTATCTTTGTGAAACTTATGTTCCAGTGGGATGGAATGTGGGAGGGAAAATTGGGGCTTCCTTTATGCACAGCAGATTGGCAGAACATATTTAAAACATTAAAAATGTGCCTACCTCTTGGGGCCGGCCCAGTGGCACAATGGTTAAGGTCACATGTTCTGCTTTGTTGGCCCAGGGTTCACCAGTTCCAATCCCAGGTGCAGACATGGCACTGGTAGGCATGCCATGCTGTGGTAGGTGTCCCACATATAAAGTAGAGGAAGATGTTAGCTCAGGGCCAGTCTTCCTCAGCAAAAAGAGGAGGATTGGCAGCAGTTAGCTCAGGGCTAATCTTCCTCAAAAAAAAAAAAAATGCAGAATGAAAGAAAAAAAAACGTGATTTAAAAAAAAAAATGTGCCTACCTCTTGAGCAATTATAAGAATTCATCCCAAGGAAAACATCAGACAAGTACACAAAGAAATGTGCCCAAGGATATTACAGAAGCATTTCCTAAACTTCTCTCATTCAAGCCCCAAGTTCGTGGTCTGCGTTATATCCACATGCCACCGTACTATTTTCTTAGTCTCCTAACTGACTCAGCATATTTAGTGAAGTAAATTTTATTTTAAAATTAAACATTATGTGATTCTCATAAAGGCTAGTTACATTGCTTCTGATAAATATATACTCTATAAGCAAATATATATAATATACGTATACCAATAAATGTATAACTATTTAAATGTTTAAAAATTTATCAACGTACTATCCAAAATCACACTGCATTGCTCCAGTTACACTTATCTGATTTTAGGAAATTACTGCTTTTTAACATAAAAAAACTGGAAACAACAGCAACAGTTAAATAAATTGTCCTTTATTTGCATAAATTGAAGGAATGCCAGCAGCCATTTCAACTGATGATCTAATGTATATTTATTGTCATGGAAAAACCTTTATGATAAAATATAAGTTGAAAACAAAGCAAGTTCAAAATAATGTTATCCCATTTGAAGACAGAGAAATATGTTATACATGTTACGTATATATATTTACATATACATATAGAAAATAGTCTAAAAGTATTAATTGTCTGTGGGTGACTGGAGCCATGGGTAAATTTTAATTTATTTTGGTTTAGTTAAAAAGAAGCTTAGTTTTTTGTTTTTAAGACTAGAGAGAAGTCATTCATTAAGTTTATATGGTCTGGGGGAAAATATGATGGATTTTTGATCTAAACACCAATTTTTCTGTGCTATTCATTTTCAGTAGATTGCAAAAAAAACGAATGGAGCCGGAAGGAGCACTCTTGAAAGTTAACAGACTTGAAGTTTGAAATTAACAAACCAAGATGGCTGAAAAACCTACAGGGAGGGAGGGTCCATATCTTCCTATTAGAAGGCTCTCACAAAGTCACAGAACACTCAAGCTTGGACAAGAACTCATAAAGTTCTTCTCCTCTCACCTGGACATTGGAAAGATGTAGAAATTGAGACTCACTCATACGGTGGAAACGTCTAAAATCTCACATTTGAGTTAGTGGCAGAAAGACAAGAACCCAGGTGTTTGGGGCCCCAGTCCAGGAGGAAGGGGCGATTTGTTGTGAAAGGAACATGATGTTAGGTTCAAATCTCGATCCTATTACATCCTTATATCCTGGCTAAGGCAACTCGGGTGAGTTCATTTAATTTTTCTGAGCCAGGATTTCTTGATCATTGGAATGGGAATATTGCTTATCTCCGAGAATTTTTGTGAGATTTCAATGGCATGGCAGACACTGCAAACTGCCTTCTTAATGTCTGTTACTCCTTCTTCTTAAAAGGACCCTGATTTTGTTTGGGGCAGCAATGGGCCCTTGTAAGCAAGCTTATTTCCATGATGCCGAAGTGACACAGTTTCTGTCAATGACTAATAAGCTGAGGGTTTCTGGGAAAGCTTTTGCCTTGTGGAATCAGGCCCTGTCCCTTCCTGCTTCTCACTTGTTCCCGCAGGCAATACCCATGTAGGGCTGGAGGTGCCACAGCCGTGTTGCAATCATGGAAACTTACACGTGAAGGCAGAATCCAAAATGCTGAAGACGGCAAAGAGAAAAGAGAAAAGACCTGGGTGGCGTTGTCATTGAACAGCTTCGCCAGCCATGAAATGCCTGCTTCTAGACTTCCTACTGGAGAGAAAAATAAACCCTGCTTTGGCTAAGCCACAGAGATATATTGGCAGACTGGTCTCAGTGATTTCCTGCTCTGTCGTGGAATTGTCCATCCACATCATTGGCCTTATGAAGGGCAGGGTGTCCTTCCCCATATCTTGACTTTGGGCTTGGTTAGGTAACTTGCATGGGCTAATGGGATATTGGCCAATGAAATGTAAGCAGAGCCTTTAAATAAATATGGTTGTGCAGCTTGGCTTGCCCTCTTGTGCGTCTGCCATCTCCACGAGAAGAATGTGCCTCAAGAAACCTACTGGTCTCAAAAGAGATGTGGGAAGCAGGACTTAACTAAACTCATGACCTGGCACTAAGCCCAATCTAGAACAGTCAACTCTGCCAATCCACAGATGTATGAGCAAGAAAAAGAATATTTGCTATCATATGCCACTGAGATTTGGGGATTGTTTGTTACCTAGCAATAGCTGATGAATACATTCACGATAGTCAAGTATTCTGTTACTTTTACCCAAAAGCATTCTTAACAAATATAATCAAGGTAACACAGCAAGAGCGCCTGGTCCGTATTAGGTGTTCAATAAATATCAGTTTCTTTCTTCTCACTCTCCCACACAGGATCCTTTCTGGAAAAGGAAGAAATTGAGTGTTTGTTGGCCTTTGGTTTTGGTCTATGGCTCCTTCAATAGGTTTTCCCTTGGAATTCAATCATTTCTGTTGTGTCTATTTTTCTAATATAACATTATTCCAGCCTTCAAAAAAGAATTAAAAAAAAAAGCCTTCAGCAACATGGACTATGGACTTAAAATTCAAAGAACTGAGATTTCTGGCATGGTGTTAATAACCCAAAGATTTATGGAAGCGTGAGTATACCGACTTTTTGCTCAGCCCTAAGAAGCAGTGACTTAAACCAGCCGGTGAACTTTCTTTTTATTTTATTTTATTTGTATCTTTTATGTCTGTACTGAGGCTACAATACAAGGTGACTGCTGTGTAATGGTCTCTTGCTGCTAGGAAATGCCCAGGCCAAGCCCGGGAGATTGCTTTCACAGCAGGAGACGTTGATCTCAAGACGCTGTCCAATTACAGTGACTGCGTGGATTAGACCATGTGACGGAGGGGGCGGAAGCGCACTTGACTTCAGGATCTTGTTTTGGGGGCAGCTGCCCTTTCAGGGGCTCTGCGGATAGAGTTGTGTGTTTGTGCAAGCTGAACTGCTAAATCCAGAGCGGACCACTTAGGATGGTCCGAGGAGCAGCAGCGTCAGCACGACGTCAGCACCTGGGAGCAGGTGACAAGTGCAGAATCTTAGGCCCAGCCCCAGACTTACAGACTCAGAATCTGCATTTTTTTTTTTTTCAGATTTTTATTTTTTTCCTTTTTCTCCCCAAAGCCCCCCGGTACATAGTTGTGTATTCTTCGTTGTGGGTCCTTCTAGTTGTGGCATGTGGGATGCTGCCTCAGCGTGGTCTGATGAGCAGTGCCATGTCTGCGCCCATGATTCGAACCAACGAAACACTGGGCCGCCTGCAGCGGAACTCGCGGACCTAACCACTCGGCCAGGGGGCCAGCCCCTCAGAATCTGCATTTTAACAAGATCTTCCGGGGAGTCTTTTTTTTAGTTTTAAAAATTGAGATTGGGGCTGATTATTTTTAAGAAACAGCAGACACAGGGAAGAGCTCTGAAAACATAATAGAAGTTACCCCTTTGTATGGGAAATTTATGTTTATAGAGAAATTTCCATTTGTAAGGGTGCCTTCCTCTCTGAGTCAGGAAGGAGAGGACGGCTAAATCTCTAGAAACTCTTATCAGTAGACAAGGGAAAGACTTAATCTACATAACACCTTCACCCTTGTTTACGTGCTGGCCTCATCTTAACAGAAAGGTAAGGTTGGGCCAGCCCAGTGGTGCAGCAGTTAAGTTCACACGCTCTGCTTTGGCGGCCTGGGGTTTGTTGATTTGGATCCGGAGTGCAGACCTACACACCACTTATCAAGCCATGCTGTAGCAGGCGTCCCACATATAAAGTAGAGGAAGATGGGCATGGATGTTAGCTCAGGACCAATCTTCCTCAAAAAAAAAAAAAGAAAGAAAGAAAGTTAAGGCTATTTTTCAGGGGCTGCAGCCAGCCAGGAGTGTGTGCAGAAGAGAAAATTTTGATCTGCCAATCAAAACTCATCCTGCCAGTGCTTCCCACACCAGCCTGTGCTCTCTGAGCCCTTAAACCTTAGCCTCCATTCTGGATCAGGGAGACAGATTGGAGATCCCTTCTCCTGTCTCCTTGCCAATCGACTGTGTCATAGTAAACTGTCTTCCCTCAAAGGCCAGTGTATACAGTATCGGCTTCTGCGTGCATGGGTGGACAGAGAGCCCTTGCGCAATAACAATTCCCCACCAACACTTGTTATTTTCTGTTTTTTATTTTCTATTTTTTATAACAGCCATTCTAATGAGTGTGAGCTCGTATCTCATTTTGGTTTTGATTTGCATTTCTCTAATGATTAGTGATGCTGAGCATCTTTTCACGTGCTTATTGACCATTTGTATATCTTCTTTGGAGAAATGTCTATCCAAGTCCTTTGTCTATTTTTCAGTTGGGTTGTAATTTGTTGTTGTTGAATTTTGGGAGTTCTCTATACATTCTGGATATTAATCCCTTATCAGACAGATGGTTCGCAAATACTTTGTCCGATTCTGTGAATTGCATTTTCACTCTGTTGATAATGCCTTCTGAAACAAAAATTTTAATTTTCATGAAGTCCAATTTGTCTAGGTTTTGTTTTGTTGCCTGTGCCTTTGGTGTTGTGGAAGATCAGAATTGGCCTCAAAATGTGTCTCTTTGGCATGAGGATTATTTTGGGCTGGTTACTTTTAAAAACTGCAGACATGGGAGAAGCTCTGAAAAGTAAAATTTACCCTTTGTAAAAGAAATCTACATTTGTAAAGGAAATCTCTATCTGTAAAGGTTCTCCCTCTCTGTACCAGGAAGAAGGGGGGATGACCTTATCTCTAGAAACTCTTATCAATGTGGAAGGAAAGGACGCAAGTCTGCATAATAACCTGACTCTTGTTTACTGTACTTGTCTGGTGATCTCCCGTAACTGACTCCCCCACCCCCAACATCCTCCTTTGTCTTTAGCTGAGGATGCTATTTAAGATGAGACCCTCTGCCATTTTGGCAAGTTACTCACTTTTCCTGGGTCTCTCCCATGTGTACATGTTATAAAGCTTTGTTTGAGTTTCTCCCTTTATTCTGTCTCATGTGAATTTAATTTGTATCCCAGCCAGAAGGACCTAGAGGGCAGAGGATTTGTCTTTCTCCCCTACCCTGTCATATCCAAGAAATCACTGCCAAATCCAATGTCATGAAGATTTGCTCTCTATTTTCTTCTAAGAGTTTTATAGTTTTAGCTCTTACATTTAGATCTTTAATCCATTTTGTGTTAATTTTGTATATGGTGTTAAATAAGGGTCCAACTTCATTCTTGTGCATGTGGCTGTTCCGTTTTCTGAGTCAGTGTTGTGCCAAGTGCTCTGTCCTTACTCCCATTCCTCACCATTCAGTGTCCTTCCTCTGTGCTCCGCTGCCTCATATCTCCTCATGCCACTTATTAAATTGAATTGTAATTGCTTCTTCACTTTTCTGTCTCCTCCACTAAACTCCAAGCTCAGTGAACGTGGGAACCCCACCCGTCACTGAATCTCCAGCTCTCGGCGTAAAGTAGTTAATCAGAAAACATGCACCAGTGTGACAGAACAAGAATCGTATTTTATCTTTGTCCCTGGTTCCTGGTACAGAGCTCCTAAAACCTTCAGAATCTCCTGAGTAATGAGTGTCTTCTGTTATTCATCACAAGCTCCTTTTTCACATCGGAGTTTGTGCTAATAAGATGACTTAGGAGGGGGCCCTTGGAGAGGCTCAAGCTAGGGCTGGTCACTGGAAAGATTAAACCAGTGACCAGAGGGTAGGAACTTTCAGCCCCAACTGCTGACCTCCAAGGACAGTGGGGTCGGGGTGGGGGGCTAGAGATTGAGATGTACAAAAACTCTTGAACAGCTAGAGTGGTGATCCTCCAGGTTGGTGAACCCATCAAGATGCTGGGAGGGTGGCACACCTGCTCCGTGCTCCCCTCCTCCCAAACCTTGCTATGCATCTCTTCCATTTGTCTGTTCCAGAGTTTTCTCTTTTATAGTAAATTGGTAAATATAAGTGAATTCTGTAAGCCGTTCTAGCAAATTACTGAACTTGAGGAGGGAGTTGTGGGAGCTCCCGAATTTGTAGCCAGTCAGTCAGAAGTATGGGCGGCCCAGGACTTGTGGCTGGAGTGGGAGCAGTCTTGTGGGACTGAGCCCTGTAACTTGTGGGGTCTGACACTAACTCCAGACAGTGTTAGAATTGAATCAAATTGGACACCCAGTTGGTGTCGGAGAATCAGAAAACCTGTTGGAAGAAACTCCAGGCAGCCATGGATGTAGCACGTGTCCGGTAAATAGTAGCTATTCTTATAATCATTATTGCCAGTCCCCTACTCCAACCTTTGCAAACTTCTGCAGAGGTATCTGAGTGTTTTCCATCTGTCTTTTCTTCTGCATAGAATTTAAGCCAATCTAGACATCTATATTTCTGATTAATGAATCAGAGATAATGATCGAAACTGGGGCCAGATCTCAAGATGGCTCTTTGAGTTTTTCTGAAATCGTCTACTTCAACACCTTTGGAAGGAAAATGTACCACAATGATAAAGTCAAAGCAAAGACATTCATATCCATGTAGTGATCAAAGGTCAAGGATAAAGACACATCTTGAAGAATGATTGCCCCAAACTGATTGTTGTGACACTAGCCAGCATTACACAGCCTGTTACCCCCTTTATTCTTCCTACTTGGCACCCATTAACTATTGATTATTATCAGAAATAAAACTCACCTAGTTAAATAAAAATATTTATTCTGATATGAAAAAAAAACCAAATACATCTTGAGGCGTCTGGCCTGGTGGCATAGTGGTTAAGTTTGCACACTCTGCTTTGGCAGCGTGGAGTTCATGAGTTTGAATCTTGGATGTGGACCTCGTCAAGCCATGCTGTGGCGGAATCCCACATACAAAATAGAGGAAGACTGCCACAGGTGTTAGCTCAGGGACAATCTTCCTCAAGCAAAAAGAGGAAGATTGGCAATGGACGTTAGCTCAGGGGCAATCTTCCTCACTGAAAAAAAAAAATTAAAAACACATCTTGAGATTAAAGCAGTCTTCTGAATACTGGGGGTGGAGGGACATTTGCAGCTAATTTAATTGATTGTTTCCTTCATGTTCTTGGCTGCTAAAGATTAATGTTGGTTTCGAAGGTAGGATGCAGTGGCTGGGAGAAAATTCAGCATGAAGTTTGCCAGTGACAACTATATAGACCGTAGAGGAATTAATTTGGAGATCCTTGGGGTGGGACTAGAGGAGCAGAGATTTCATTCAACTCAAGGTTGGATTAACATCTTCGGGAGCCTTAAGTCCCCCAAATATTGCAGCATATAACACTGTGTGTCTTCCTGAAGGGGATGCTCTCTCAGGAACAAACCACCTCTGACGTGTTCTTGCCCCAAAACTATTAGCCTGAATCCAATCAACTCACTTCCTGTTCACCAGAAAGACAGAAAGGGAGTTCACACCAGGAGAAAGCAAGCAGACAAATTCAGAAGGCAGGATATTTTTTAAGACAACTGGACTGATTCTTTTAAAAGTCAATGTCATTCATTTCAGGAAGCTCATTGTTAGTGTAAAGAAATACTACTGATTTTTGTATGTTGATTTTCTATCTTGCAACTTTACTGAATTTATCTATTAATTCTAATAGTTTTTTGTGTGGAATCTTTAGGGTTTTCTTCATGTAGGATCATGAGCTGTACACTTAAAAATGGTTAAGATGGAAAAACATATATTTTTTACACAATTTTTTAAAAAGTCAATGTCAAAAAAAAAAAAAGATGGAAAGAGATGAGAGGACTGTTCTGAGTAAAAAAAGATGAAAGAGACAACATGACAAACCAAACATGAATTTTAACGGCATCTGGTTTGAGAAAATGAAGCAGCCATAAAAGGCATTCTGAAGATCATTGAGGAAATTTGAATGTGGACTGGTGAAATGACAGTGGAGGATGTGCTTTAATTAGCCTCAGTTGTCTGTTTGCAAAAGTAGTTAGGTAACCATTACTAAAACCCACACTATATATATAGATAGATAACATCTCTGACACTTGGATAACAGGCGGGGTGCTTACGTTTCTCAGGAATTGAGAGTTGACTTCTTGTCCAGTTCAGGCCAGTTGAGACCACTGACTCATCAACTGGGCCTGTGCAGATGACGGATAGGTGACTCTTCAATGTCAAGGAGTTGAAAACTCCACCCTCAGATAATGGTGATGCCACCATTTTGTGAACATGTGCCCTATGAAGAGCCATGTAGCTCAACTCTGCTTGCACAGATCAGCCATGACGTCACTCCTCCTCTCCTCCAGTCATCTATTCCTGCTCTTATACTGCCCCACCCCTTTATGCCATAAATATCCCTAATCCCCATTTTTCCTGTATGTGGATTTGTGACTGGTTCTCCTGTCTCCTCGCTTGTCTGCCTCATGATTAAACCCTTTCTCTGCTGCAAACTCATGTCTTGGCGATTGGCAGAATCGTGTGGCGTGCCAAACAAACCTAGTTTGGTAACACTGGTATTAGATGACCATATAGATTTATTTCTAGTATTTCCTTAGGTGTAGTAATGGCATCAAGATTGTGCAGGACAATGTCTTTATTCCTACAAGATGCACACTGAAGCATTTAGGGATCAACCGTCCACAATGCCTGCAACTTACACTCGAACGGCTCAGAAAAATAAAATAAGTAAATCAAAATAATAAATAATAGAGAGCAAAAGTGACAAAATGGTAACAGTTGTTGAATCCAGGTAGAAGGTATACTGGTACTCATTGTATCATTTTTCCAACATTTAGGGATGTCTGAAAGTTTTCATAACAAGGTGATGGAATAAATGATTATGATTCCTCTCTGTCTTTTTTCTGACATAACTCAAAATAGAAACAAAACTAACAGCAAGTGGGGGAGGGACGAATGGGTGAAGCGTGGGGATTTTTAGGGCAGTGAAAGTGTTCTGTGTGATACCGAAATGGTGGGTACATGATTATGTATTAGTCAAAACCCATAGAATTGGACACCACAAAGAGTGAACCCTAATGTTAGCTATGAACTTTAGTTAATAACAATATATCAATACTAAGTCATGAACTGTCACCAAGGTACCACACCAATACAAATTGCTAATAACAGGGGAAATTTGGGGGGTGAGAAAGTGTATGGAAACTCCCTATACTTTCTGCTCAATTTTTCTGTAAACCTGCTGTTTCTGTAAAACCGCTGAAAAAAATTATCTATTAATTAAAACAACAACAAGGATAGATAAGCTGGAAAAATAATGGTAAAGAAATCAAGAAGAAAAATAAAGGTAAATTAATAATCTGAGAAGTTAACAGTCAGAAATGCACACACTGGGGTACGGGCCACAATTTCAGCTCTGATCTTCATGGGTGCTAGGCAAGGAGGAAAACATGATTAAAAACATACACTTACTCAACAGAGGTTAAGACGTTTTTTGGGAGGAAGGGAAGAAGTATGAAAGAAGTCTCTCCCATTAGTCCTAAAATAAAGGTAATAAAAGGTTATGTTTGTATCCTCAATAGTCCTGAAATTTATTCAAAATCAAGTTGCATGTGTAAATTATTATAAGTAAAATTGAAAACATAATAATCGAAAAAAACCCTAGACAGCAAAGGGAATGTATGGAAGTCCCAGAAAGTTCTCGTTTCCTCTATTTCCTCAGAATGATGACTTCATTGCTTTTGCCCAACTATCAAATATCAAATTCTTTCCAAATAATTGGGGACGGGGTTCCCCTTTTTTTTGCTACGAGCCTTAAACTCTGTGGTGTGATCCAGCCCTGATACAGCTCTTTTCTTTAGCAAACGTTTATTTGCTCAACAAATATTGACATCTCGATATCTGCCAAGTGCCAGGCACTATGTTCGGTTCTGAGATGACAAAGGTCAAAAAGTAAAATCTCTGCCCTCAAGGAATTGACACAGTGACGGGAAGAGAGGGGACTGACCAGCAGATCTCACCCGTGGGTAATGAGCCCAGAGAGATCAGGGATCAGGAGAGGTCTGCCACAGCAGCAAGGAGGCTTCCCCGGGGAGGCAGTGACAGTGACTGGCTGAGGCTTGAAGAGGAGCTACCTGCCAAGTAGGTGAGAGGAGGGAGGGCGGGCAGGAGGCGAGCCTGGCAGAGGCTCCGGCGGGGAGCAGCTGAGAGGGCAGGCAGCGCTGTCACGTGCTAGTGGCTAGAAGGTTGGCTGTACCGGAGTTGAAGCTGGATGGGTGGGCAGGCACCAGGTCTGGGGGCTCCAGAAAGGTTCTTCTCTTAAGGTTAGACTCTAACCTGATGGTGACTGGCAGGCTGCTATGCAGGGGAGTCTCCTGGTCACAAATGGGAAAATGGAAATGTCCCCCGGCTGTTTTGGAGGAGGTCAGACTCAAGGCAGCTAGACCAGTTCTGGGCTGTTGCTGCAATGAAGGCCTGACCCAGGAGTGGAGCTGGAGGGAGGGGTGGATTCACTGCGACTTCTGGAATAGAACCAACAGGACTTACTGGCAGATCATAGGTGGGGAGAATGGGAGGGAGGAGGTAGGCTGACTCCCACGTTCCAGGCGGGGCCCTCAGGGCGATCCTGGGTGAGGAAACCAGGCAAAGAGCTGCAGGAGGAAGAGAGGAGGTGACACGTTGAGTCCCAGGGACCTGTGGAGGTCCATATGGAGATGTGAGTCGGCCAGTATGTGAGCAGGTCTGGAGTTCTGGGGCAGGGAGGCTGGGATAAGACATAGAGTGTGCTGTGGTCTTGAGTGACCGGGTGGGGCACAGCAAAAGGACTGCACTGCTCCCTCCTCAGCAGTCTGTGTACACATCATTAACAGTTACCGTCCAGATGCCCTGTGCGTGCCAGGCCCTGGCCAGGGGATGGAGGTCGTGGGCATAAACAGAGACTATCGAATGAGAACAAGCAAAGGCTATTTTCTCAGAGTTTGCTATAGCAAGGGAGTCGGCCCCCATCATTTGCAGTTTGGCAGAGATCCAGGCAGGCAGAGGACTGTAAAGCTTTATAGTGGAGAGAAGGGAAGGATCTGGATGCCCCCTGAGTGGAGGCTGTTGGCATGGGGAAGCTGTAGGCGGGCTAACTAGAGGTGGACGTCCTATGTGATTGGTTAGGGGTGCATGTTTGGCTGTCACTGGTTGGTCCTATGTTAGAAGCGGGACAAAAATTAGGGAAGCTGTCAGTTATTAATTAATCCCTGGCCATTTGGGGCTGATTGCTGCAGGGGTTATTGTTTGGCTTCCTGGGCTGGTTGCTGGAGATAGCGGTCTGACTTCCTCCAAGTCTGATTTGGAGATAGCAGGCTGGCTTCCTGGGCTGGTCTGTAGATAACGGGTTGGTTTCCTGAGCTGGTTGCTGCAGACTGTGGGTCAGAGTTCTGTTTTGATATGTGATCTGGCCATTGTCCATCTGTATCTTCAGGCTCTCAAGGTGTAGCTGTGAACATACCAGATACAGGCCTGGCGTTACATTCGAGGAGACGAGACAGGCATTCAGCAAGTAAATAAATGTATCATCAAGACCCTTTCACCCAGGTCTCAGTCCTTTTACTGTCCTTTCAACTAGTCCTGTTTTTTCAAAGACCCTAAGCACTGGCTGAAAGGGTCTTGATGAGAGAACTCTGATGGGTTTTCAAACAAAAACGTGTACATGAGTGTTCGTCATAGCAGTGTTCACAATAGCCCCAAAGTGGAAGCAACCCAAAGCCTATCACTGGATGGATGAGTAAACAAAATGTGGTATATCCATACAATGGAATATTATTCAGCCACCAAAAGGAATGAAGTACTGGTACCCGCTACAACACGGATGAATCTTGAAGACACGATGCTAAATGGAAGAAGCCGGGCACAAAAAGCCACCTACTCTATGAGTCCACTTAAACAAAATGTCTGGAATAGGTGAATTCATTAGTGGTTGCCAGGGTTAGTGGTTAGGGCTGCATAATATTGCATGACATTGTGAATGGACTTAACGCCACGCAATTGTACACTGTAAAATGGTTAAAATGGTAAATTTTATGTTGTATGTATTTTAAGCGCATAATCAGTGCACTGAAGATTTAATCGGATTAAAAATATATATAGCCAAGTCTCTTATTTGGTCAACTTTGATCAAACAGAGGAAAATTCATTTTTTTGACAACGGGAATATCAGATCCTAGAGAATTACTAAAATTCAAATGGAAAATATAACGTAGTGTCATCAAAAAGACAGCTTCCACTCGGGGGGAATAGTTCACTTTCTCCCCAACTAAGTTACTATTCACGCTAAATGGGTTCTTCTTTCCAAGGCTTTAATACGATCATGAAGCGAATAAATAATCGTGATGAGTAAGAGGTGATTTTTTTATTTGGCAAATATTGCAGTTTTCACACTTAAAAGATATCTAACGTAGAAAAGTAACTCAATCTGAATTATTGCAAAGTGAGTTTAATGACATAATAATGTAACCTATTTAAGGGAATAGCAATGAATATTTTTTCCTAGAGTTAAAGAACCCTGGTTCGTTTAACATCATTTACTGATAAACACTATCAGTCTCAAAAAGGGTGATCTTCAGTCTTACTCTTCTGTTGGGTACAATTTTTTCTGCTCTAGGCATTGAGCTGTGGGCTGCGCATAGTCACCTAATCCACCCCACCACAGTCCCCCGCAGGGTAAGACTTCTCTGCATTTTATAGAGAGCTGATGTAATTTGCCCAAATTCTCTCAGTTAATAATACATCTGAGGTTCAAACCTAGCTTTCTTTGATTCTAAATCCCATTTTCTTTTTCTTTTTTTTTTTTTTGAGGAAGATTGGCCCTGAGCTAACTACTGCCAATTCTCCTCTTTTTGCTGAGGAAGACTGGCTCTGAGCTAACATCCATGCCCGTCTTCCTCTACTTTATACGTGGGACGCCTACCACAGCATGGCGTGCCAAGCGGTGCCATGTCCACACCCAGGACCCAAATCGGCAAACCCCGGCCGCTGAAGCGGAACGTGTGCACTTAACCGCTGTGCAACCAGACCAGCCCCTAAATCCTAGTCTCTTAATCGACAAACTTATTCTGTCAAGAGCCAGACAGTAAATATTTGAGGTCTTGCTGGCCACGTAGTCTTTGTTGCAAGTACTCAACTCACCAAAGCACCACAGACAACACATAAGCAAATAATCATGGCTGTGATCTGTACTGCAATGTGGGCAACGAAATTTGCATTTCATCTGATTTTTCATGTGTCCTGAAAGATTATTCTTTCACTTTTTTTCAGCAATTTCAAAATGTAAAAACCATTCCTAGCTTGCAGGCCACACAAAAACAGGCAGCAAGCCAGACTTGGCCCAAGGGCTATAGTTCACTGACTCCTACTCTTGATCTCTGCAAGGTCCCCAAATCCAATGTCTACAGTGGACAGGCAGACCATAAAATGAGTGAAACAAGCTTGGTAAGTATTAGGGGTTGGTGGGGACTGTGGCAAATGGGAGAGCCCATGGCTCCCTAAGGAAAGCTCCTATTCAGCTCTTAACTACTGTTGCCACGTGAGAATGTGGGCCCAGTATTGCCAATCCTTCTACGTATTCAAAGGAGAAAAGCTGGAAATTCAGGTTTGTGTTTGCAATCTCTTTGTTTCAATACTAGCAGTGAATTCAAATTTATGAAGGAAAATACTGTGTATTGAAACACATCTTGGATCAGATATGGCCCACAGGTCTCCTTGTTTCAACCTCTTCACTATAGTTGCATCAATTCTCAACCCTGGCTACTCTTGGGAATCACTTTGAACTCTTAAAAAAAAGAGACATGTCTGGGGGCCAGCCCAGTGGCATACCAGTTAAGTTTGCATGCTTGGCTTCAGTGGCCCAGGGTTCGCAGGTTCAGATCCCAGGCACAGACTGACACACCGCTCATCAGGCCATGCTGTGGTGGTGTCCCACATGCAAAATAGAGGACGATTGGCACAGATGTTAGCTCAGCAACAACCTTCCTCAAGCAAAAAGAAGAAGATTGGCAACAGATGTTAGCTCAGGGCCAATCTTCCTCACCAAAAAAAAAAAAAAAAACCCCACAAAAAACAAAAACAAAAAAAACCAGAGATGTCTGGGCCTCACCTGCCAAAATAAGATTTAAATGGTCTACAGTGGAGCATCTGTATATTTTTTAAGCCCCCCAGTTGATTGTCAAGTGTAGGCACTACTGCCTCCTTTGCCCAGTTACGCACACGTATCCCTGGAGTGTTGGACATACATGCTGGAGGGTAGATCTCCAGCTGCTTTCAGTCTAAAAGTCAACTCATTGAACCTGTTCCTGCGCCTACGCCAAAGGTGTTGTATACAAACCTGCCAACCTTTATACAAATAAAGGACTAGAGTCTTTTCTCCTGCTCCTTAGTCCTTCTACTTGTTGGATGCTAACAACACTTCTTGCCATGACTGAGGAGCAAAATCATAATGGCGCTCCCTAGTGAGGTAGGAATGTACCAGGAACCCGCTCTTGGGAAGACGGGTGGCAATTCTGTCTGCACCGTGCCCCGCTCTGTCTAGAATCCTGGGGACCTGGAACCCTGGCTGCAGTCACAGGAGCCCCAGCCACAGATGCAGGCTCAGGGGCCTTCGACAGCTTCCCTGGGCTTCACCTTGGCCTACTTGGTCTGGCCCAGTGAATCAGTCGGGGCTCAAAGCAGCAACATTCTGGGTTATGGGATAAGAGATTTATTCTAGGAATTAGACCTTATGGAGCAGGAGGAGGAACCGGGGAAAGGATGGTCCAGGAGGGAAGCTGGAGGATCAAAGAGGCACTGGCCAGGCCATGCGAGCCACCAAGCACATTTGGCCACCAAAATAGGACAGTCAAGGGAAGGCTCTATGGCAAGTTGTCCTTCTACACGGCCGGTGGTGGGACAGCGGCCACCGTTGGTCCACGGGGTCAGCAGTCAGAAGAGCTGGATGCAGAGCAGAGAGCAAGGATAAGTGGAACCCAGGGATGTCTCTGTGTCTTTTCGTCCCTCAGTGTGTCTGACCACCAGGAGCCTCTGTGACGGCTGCTGCTGGTGCACTCACGCTCGCCTCTTTCAGCCAATCTACCAGGGGAGAGGCTTCCAGAAAACACGTTTCTACCTTCACCGAGTTGACACAGTACAAACCACACATCCCTGCCCACCTCTCTCGCCTCTTCCGGCCGTCACCCTCTGTGATGGTTAATTTTATGTGTCCCCTTGAGTGGGCCACAGGATGCCCAGATACCTAGATAAATAGGATTCAGAGTGTGTCTGTAGGAGTGTTTCTGGAAGAGATTAGCATTTGAATCAGTAGACTGAGTAAAGTAGACTGCCCTCTGTAATGTGGGTGGGCCTCATCTAATCAGTGGAGGGCTTGAATGGAACAAAAGATGAAGGAAGGGAGGATTCTCGATCTCTGCCTGACAGCTTGAGCTGGGATATCGGTCTTCTCCTGAGACTCAGACCATTGGCTCTCCTGGTTCTCAGGCCTTCAGGCTTGAACTGCAACTACACCATCTACTTTCCTGGGTTTCCAGCAGAGGGTGGGACTTCTCAGCCTCCATAAGTGCATGAGCCAGTTCCTTATAATAAATCTCTTCTGATAAATAGATAGATAGATATAGATAGGTAGATATAGATACATCTTCTGTCGGTTCTCTTTGTCTGGAGAACTCCTCCGCCCCTCTCCTCCACCACTCTTCTCTCAGTTCCCTGAAGTTGCCACGTTCCTTCCCACCCCAAGGACCTTTCACTTCCAGCTGAAATGTTCTTCCCTTCACCAACTCCTCTCTAGTTCCTTTTCCTCATCCTCTAGGGCCCAGCTAAAGTCACTGTCCCTGGACTTCCAATCTGAATGATCTCCCTGTTTCTGTTCTCTCATCTGTACCACTTGGGGTTGTATATCTACAACAAAGAGACGAGTCTCAATGAATGGCATGGGGTTGTAGATTTACTCGTAGGATCTCTTTCTGGTGCCAGCTCTGAAGCTCTTTGAGGGCTGGGATTGTGTCTATTTTGCTCCCCCTCGTAAACCCTGTAGTAGGTCCCAGAACATACCTAGGAAATAAACGAACATAGTCATTTTCAAGGTCAATGTCTGATATAGTGTTTTGGAGAAAAAAAATCGGTCGCTTGCCTAGTACATGGCTTCATCTTGCTATATAATTTATGGTCTACATATAACAAGACAGAACAAAGAAACAATACTTAAAGTCTCTGCCAGCAGGCAAAAATTAGCCTTACCACCTACCAACCCTGCCTGGTCCCCACAGGCCTGGAAAAACCATTAGAAGCAATTGCTAAAACTTTGTAGTGTAACTAAATAATCCGTTCTCAGCAAGAGTTTTGACGGCCAGAGTGCAAGGTCCAGAAGGTTTCTATGGCTTCATGGCCTACATACATTCACAGCTGGACATGCTTCTTTAACATCTGCATCATTTTCTCTGTGAGAATGCTTTATCTGAATAGACTCTGTTGCTTCAAAAAATCTTTTTTCCAGGGACAGCCCCAGTGGCCTAGTGGTTAAGTTTGGCACGCTCTGCTTCGGCAGCCCAGGTTCAGATCCCAGGCATGGACCTACACTAGTCATCTGTTACCGGCCATGCTGTGGTGTGGCGGTCCACATTAAACAAAGGAAAAAGGAGGAAGATTGGCAACAGATGTTAGCTCAGGGCAAATCTTCCTCAGCAAAAAAAATATATATATTTTTCAAACAAAATTCCAGTCAGTCATACTCCCGGTAATAACAGAGGTTTCTACTGCAATACATGAACTAACAGACACAAGGAGGTTGGTGGAATCCCCAAGACATTGTAGATGCTTAATAAATGGTGGTTTCCTCCCCACATCTCCAAGGCTAGTTTCTTCTAAGGATGGAAAGTGCTACTTAACTCAGATGACTGATTATGAAAATGTTCCTGAAAGAAAATAAATAGGTAAATCAAGGAGTTTGCTTTGGGGACGATAAAAATAAATATTTATTTATTGTTTAATTTATTTTATTTTATTTTTGATGAAGATAAGACCTGAGCTAACATCTCCTCTTTTTGCTGAGGAAGACTGGCTCTGAGCTAACACCCGTGCCCATCTTCCTCTACGTTATATGTGGGACGCCTGCCACAGCATGGCTTGATAAGTGGTGCACAGGTGGTGTGTAGGTCTGCACCCAGGATGCGAACCTGCGAACCCCGGTCCACCAAAGCAGAAGGTGTGAACTTAACTGTCGTGCCGCTGGGCCGGTCCAAAATAAATAAATATTTAAAAAGAGCTGCTGGGCCTTACCTCTGCTCCATCTTGAAGCTTAGTTGTAGATCCATAGCATGCTTCTTTCTTTTTTTTTTTTTAATGTAAAAAATGAGTTAAAAGCTGGAGAGGGGCTGGCCTGGTGGCACAGGGGTCAAGTGCACATGTTCCTCTTTGGTGGCCCGGGGTTTGCCAGTTCGGATCCCAGGTGCCGACGTGGGACCGCTTGGCACGTCATGCTGTGGTAGGCATCCCACATATAAAGTAGAGGAAGTGGGCACAGATGTTAGCTCAGGGCCAGTCTTCCTCAGAAAAAAAGAGGAGGATTGGCAGCAGTTAGCTCAGGGCTAATCTTCCTCAAAAAAAAAAAAAAAAGCTGGAGGAAACATTACGCTGATTCGGAAAATAACTCTTCGGAATCAGGGGCTCAGTGTTTTCAGGGGCGATTCTGCTTCTTCCAACTGGTTCCCATAAAAGAATTCTTCTTCTTCAACCGCATCACAATGTCCTTATGGTTTTAGCACAGTCCTTCCACCCGGCATGTAAGAACCTGGGTAGCGAAACCATCTCTGTGGACTGGAATCATGGGCTTTTACTGAAGCCAGAGTGGGTCTTCTACCACCATCAGACTTGGTGGGAGATCTCCAGCTTGTCCAGGTGGGGACATTCACCCTCCCCATCAGCGCCACCTCTCTGGTGACAAGGCCACCACCCTCTGTTCCAGAGGGGCTACAACTGGGCTGAACTATGGCACAAGGGGTTGTCCACATGGCATGGACAAATTGGAGAATTGGTAAGTCTTGTGGCATAAAGTGGGTGCCATAGACTGGCTATAATTGGTGGACAGTCCTTTCCAGGTGACAAGAGGACAGCCAACATAGCTTCTGGGCACTGGCAATATATGCTTACTTAAGTGCTTGCTGAAGTCAAGATCAATGCCTCCTCTGGGTGACACAGCTGTGTGTCCCCTCTCCTCTTCCCCAGCTGACAGGCAGTGGCTCTCAAAGTGTGGTCCCCAGATCAGCAGCATCTTGTTAGAAATGCAAATTCTCAGACCCCACACAGACTAACTGAAACCCCGCAGGGTGGGACCCAGCAATCTCTGTGTTTTAACAAACCCTCCAGGGGACTCCGAGGTACACGGAAGTTTGAGAACTGCTCTAGCGGAGGGCAGCGCTCCTCAAACTGTGCTTCGTACTAGAATCTGCTGGGAAGCTGTGAAAAATCCTAATGCCCAGGCTTCCGTCACACTGATGAAGTCAGAATCTGGTGGGGAGACGCAGGCATCAGTAGTTTTTAAAGATCCCCCAGGTGATTCAAACGGGGAGGCGAATTTGAGGACTGGTGGCTGCTCTCCCGCCTCGCAACTCAAGAGTGTGGTCCCCGGACCAGCAGCATCAGCATCACCACGGGGCTTGTTAGAACGGCAGAATCTCAGGCCCCACCCCAGACCTGCTGATTCAGAATCTGCCTTTAACAACATCCCCAGATGGCTCGCAAGCACATTACAGGGTGACAAGCACTGGTGTAGGTGCAATCTGAAGTGTGTCTCTCAAACTTCCTGACTTGTGGATCAATGATTTACTGAACCAGTCCAGAGGTTGCTGCTTTTGTTTTTCTGGTTCTCTGGTAACACTCCTTCTCCCCTCAGCAATGGATGCTCTGGCTGGGGGAGAGGAGAATGACCACAGCGAGGGAAATTAAATTCTGTGAGTGCCTTAAGGGAGCCCCGCAGAGTGAGTAAGGGAGGAAGAAACACTCTAATTAACATTTGGGCATATTCTGGACATATTCCACTCACTATATTATTAGTTGACACATTGTCTCACAGCTCCTCCCATTGGAGGACTCCCCACGAGGCAGCTGTTTCTGACTCTCTCCACCCCACCCTTCAATTTCTTATTTCATTCATTTCTCAACATCTCACCAGATCACTGCTGAGTGACTTAGAAAGTGAAACCAAGGCTCACTCAGAACTGGAATAAATATTAACCTGGACTTACTATCTCCTTGAAGAAGTGGAACAAACTCCAGACTAGGATAGGCTGGCTTTGTGACCAAAGGGAACAGAAACTTTCTGCCTTGCAATTTTTTTAACTGCCGAGATCTTTTTTTATGAACCCAATCGACATAGTCTTTTTCGCCACCTTGAAAGTGGGATGTGGCTATACGTTCATCTCTGTATATGTGTGTTTGTGTGTAGTTACAGCAAATACGGACTTTCAGTGAAGCCGGTACCTGAGGGTTAGTGTAAATATTCAATAAGAACAGGATTTCCCTTCCACCTTGCTCCCAACACATAGATGCAAAGAAGTTAATCTTGTCAATTTGCTGTTTTCTTATTTAACCTGAAGGGTGACTCTGGGGTCACAAGGATTTATGAACTTGTTTACAGAAGATGAAGAATGCCTTCAAGGGAGTTATGATCGCCAGATAACCCTCCCCCAACTGCTGTAGACCCCAGAAGTCAGATTGCCCAGGGACTTATTGGGAGTGAAAGAAACACCGATTACCCTTTTGTTTCTGCAAGATTCTTCCTGCCAAGCCCCTTAGCTCTATAATGCCCCCAGCTCTCTTCTCTTGTCAAGGGGGATTGGAGAGAACCCATCCTCCCACCTTCTCACTTTGGCCAATTTGAATAAACCTTTCTCCATCTCCCAGCAGATGTCTCAGTGATTGGCTTACTGAGCATCTTGCACACGAACTTGAGATGGACAGGTTCAGTATCACCTGTGCATCCTGGGCAGTGGGGTATGGAAAGAGGCTGGGAGTGAGGAGGTCTGGACACCTCAATAGCAAGTCGCCTGCTCTGCTGGGTCTCGGTTTTCTCAATTCTGTAATAAGGAAGTTCGACAGCTGCGGATGCAAATTCAAATACCTTCAGGAGCCCAGGTGGAAATCTAAATGGGGCTAAGGGGTGCCCCTCCTCAGCCCCTCTGTCCCTGTTAACCTGTGGGAATGTGGTCCAGTGTTGCCAGATTTCAAGGGAAGCAAAAAAAAAAATCTGGATTTTTGTTTGCAATTTTCTGACATTTGAATGTTGGGAACTAATATAACTTCTTTTTTTTGGCAGAATTTGGAAACTGCACAAAACACTCCTGAAGCCATAGTTCACCTGGGACCAGCCAGGTAATGACCTCTAGACTAAGTGATTTCCCAGGATTCTTTTAGAATTCTGTTTCTGCCCCTTTAATGAATCCGTTTTATATGTAGTTGTAGGTGTGTCTCTAGTTTATTCTTTCAATAAATATTTGAGTACCCACTATAAGCTGGAAACTGTAGTTGATTAAAAAAAAAAAGAACGAGATGGGGTTTCTACTTTTAGGTGAGCCGATGGGAGAGCTAAGGGAAATGCCCCAATAAATAATAAGGCTTCCTGAATAACTAGACTTCCTGGAAAATCTAAGGAAAGGCAGATCTGGTGCATTAGCAAGACACACAGTCCTTTCAGAGGCTTGGTATTGTCATCTGTACAATGGGAAGAGTAACACCTCCCCGTCAAGCCTGTGCGAAGATTAGAATTCTGTGTATAAAATGCCTGGTACATAGTAGATGCTCAATAAACAACACTATCTAGTGCTACTACTTTTATTATTACATTATAAACTTGAAGTTAGGGTTTGGGTCTGATTAAAATCATGCGATGGCAATCCTTAACTTGTAAGCAGCCGGTTGTGTTCCCAAAGTGTATGCCTCAGAACTTGTTTTCCAGTGGAGATGGCATCCGTTTCTTACTTCCCCAAGGCAAGTCCAGAAACGCCTATGTAAACTACAGGGTGGCCTAAATATTGCACAATTGTGATTTTATTAAAAAATCAGAAAACAGCACCGATGCAATGCAAATACAACAGAAGAAGCTCTTTTGCAATCTCTTTTTTACAAATGATCGAAAGGCTTTTCGCTGCTGTGTGTGGCGCTTGAGATTCTAAGGCAGTTTTGTTTTTTTTCTTTTAGGAAGATTAGCCCTGAGCTAACATCTGCCAATCCTTCTCTTTTTGCTGAGGAAGACTGGCCCTGAGCTGACATCCATGCCCATCTTCCTCTACTTCATACGTGGGACACCTGCCACAGCATGGCTTGCCAAGTAGTGCCACGTTCACACCCGCGATCTGAACCAGTGAACAATGGGCTGTTGAAGCAGAATGTGCAAATCAACCACTGTGCCACCGGGCGGGCCCCATAAGGCAGCTTTAATTAGAAGCCCGGGGGCAAGAGTTGCATACTTGATGGTTCCGAAGGGGTATCTAGGGATGTTTTAAGGGCCTTTAACACAGATGGTTCTAGGTTTTTTAATTTGTCTAATTTTACTTAAAAACTTCTAACTTTCTTGTCCTTGAGCCAATTATCTCTAACATTGTTCTCACACTTACCCTTAGAGTACCATCGTTAGGCTGATGACTCTAAAATTTGCATCTTTAGGGCACACTGTTATATATTCAGCTCCCGGGTTGGCATTCGTACTTGGAGATCGCATACACATCTTAGATTCAACAAGGTCAAAACAGAACTCTTGACCCAAATCTGCTCCCTCCCAAGCCTGTCCTACATCAATAAATGGCATTGCCATATGCTGGGTGCTCAGGTCAAACCCTGGGAAATATTCTTATTTTTTCTTATTCCCTCAAGTAGACCTGTGTACTTTGGCTCCAATAGCCCATGGCACTTTATGCAAAATATGGTCACATCTCACCATGTGCCATCTACAGGTCAATTCAAGCCACCATCAAGTCGACTCCGACAGCCTGCCGCCCCATCTCTCTGCCTCTCCCACTGCTGTCCTTACACGGCAGCCAGGGTCTTGAAAGCATGAATGACATCTCTTCCTTGCTCAAAACCCTCCAAAGGCTTTCCATCGCAAGTGGAATAAAACTCAGACCTGTTACCACACCCCACGAGGCTCTATGTGATCTTGCCTCTCTCCATTTTCCCCTCGAGCCAGCCTGCCTTCTATATGTCAACACGCTAGGCTTATAGCAACTCAGGGCCTTGCTTATCTTGATCCCGTGCCAGGAACCTCTTCCAATGACATCTCCCTTCTCATCATTGTCTCTTCCTTAGACAGGACTTTCCTATCCAAGTCTGGCAGAGACTTCTAGTTGTCCTCCAATATCTACTCTTCCCTTTTCCCAAAGAAATGGAACCTCCTATTTTTAGCTGAGTCCGTAATCGGCCAGTCTCCCTTAAACTGGTTATTGCTACTGGCCAATGCAATATAAGAAGAAACATAACATGGCAGTTTCCAGAAACCATTCTTAAAAGATCATTGGCACATACCTTTGCCTTTTATTCATTCTGCTGGCTGGCATGTGACGTGATGGCTGGATGTGGAGCAGCCATCTTAGACCATGAGGTAAGCTTAGAAATGGAGGCTGTGCACAGCAGAGCAACAGAATAGAAGGAGCCTGAATCACTGAGGATTTCACGGAGTGCAATGACCACAACAGACCTGGGTCACTTGCTTCTGGCCTCCTACTTGAGAGAGAAATAAACTTTTATCTTGTTTAAACCACTGTTATTTTGGATCCTGTTATCAACTTAATTCTAATTGATAGACTAACCTGGCTAAGGCAGCCTTCTTTTATATTTATCTGTATTTTTTTCTTCAGAGTACTTAGCACCTGAAATTACCCTACATATTTACTTATCCTTTTATTTCTTTTTTTATTGTCTGTCTTCTCCCTTCTGAAAGGTAAACTCCTTGAGGCCAGGGATCATCTGACATTCACTGCTATATCCCTTCCCCATGGAAGACTGCCATAATAGGTGCTTCATAAATATTTGTGGGATGAATGGGTGAGTGAACACCTACTATGTGCCAGGGAGGGGAGATACAAAGACGATTAGCATGTTGTTTCCTGAGTCCCTTGCTTGAGAAGCTCACGGTTTTGTGGGGACTGACTTTCTAGTTTGAAGCGGCCGTCATCCTCATTGGATTCATCTAGAACAGTGGTTCTCAGCCATGGGCAGTTTTGCCCCCAAGGGACATTTGCCAATCTCTGGAAACATGTTTGATTGTTACAAGTTGGAAGATGCTCCTGGCATCCAGAGACTGGAGCTCAGGGATGCTGCTAAACATGCTACCATGCAGGGGACAGCCCCCAAAAAAGAGAATTACTTGGCCCCAAAGGCCAATAGTGCTGAGGTTGAGAAACCGTGACCCAGCAAAGGTCAATGCCAATTAGATCTGCCGGGGGCGGGGGGGGGGGGGGGGGGGGCCTGTTCGGGCTGCACGTGCCATGGGGCCTCTGTTGTTGTTAGTGAGTGTGCCGGATTAAACCCCAAGTAGAGGTCAGCTGAGTTGTCAAATTCTGCAAAGCTCTCTCATGGAGAGGCCAATCCCAACCACGGTCCTTTACTTGTCCCGTGGTCCATGTTCTGAGGACAATGTGAACATGGAGCAGGTAAAATTCTGTCCAGGACTCTAGAAACCAAGCCAGAGAAGCTCTCCAAACAGTATCATCATTGATATGAAGAACTCCAACATGAATTTTCACTTCACCTGGTTTCCTTGGGAAGGCTGAGAGACCTCACGCCACACTGCTCTCTGCTGTCATAAATCTCTTCTCTATTTCTGTTTGGGTGAAAGGAGCATATCTACTTTCACAGCCCTCCTGCAAAATGTAATTTTCACTTGCAGATAAACAAATGATAGATGAGGGTAGTCTACCGGACCGGAGATTATGGAGGTGATGGTCCTGGGCCACTTCTTATTTTAACTATTAGGGTTTTTTTTGTTTGGTTTGGTTTTTATTAGCTTTCTAATTTGTTAGACACTGATGCGCTTGGTGACCTTGGCAGGACACTTCATCTCCCTGAGCCTCAGTTTCCTCATCAGCAGACTCAGGGAGCTGGATCAGGCCATGGCTTAATGGTCTTCTACTCTAAATAACCACAATGATTCACTTATCATCTGCTACCAGCAGAAAATTGATGGCGACACATGCCTGGGTTTGAAGAAATAAATTTGAAAATAAAGGAAAGACTATGGTGATTTGTAGCATCAATGTTCCCCGCCACACCCCTCCCGATTTTCAAAAATAAAACATCAGCATTAATCTTTGGAACAGCAGTTCCTAAGATATGTTTCTTAGAACATAGCTCCTTAAGATATTAAAATGGGACTCTATGTCAAAAAAGTTGGACAGCATACTAGATCCCCTTCTTGGAGAGTAACAATAAATCATTTTTAACTTTTTTTTTTTTTTTGCTGAGGAAGATTTGCCTTGAGCTAACATGTGTGCCAATCTTCTTCTATTTTGTATGTGGGTCACCCATGAGTGGTGTAGGTTTGTGCCTGGAAACCAGGCCCTGGGCTGCTGAAGCCGAGCACGCTAGACTTAACTACAGGCCACAGGGCCGGGCCCCACATTTTAACTTTTTATAAACCCAATGTTTCTCACTTATTTGAGTAAAGAATCCATTTTCCATTGGATATTTGTTAATATCTTACAGAAGGAGTGTTCCTTGAAACTCATCTTAGGAGACCCTGCTTTGGTAGACAAGGACATTACCCTCAGCTCTACATACTTCAAAAGGGAATATGTTATCTGCTGAAAAGAATTCCAAAGAAGACAGACGACGTGCTTTTCAACATCCCTAGCCTTCAACAGACACACAGGAATTACCCATATATCTGATATCAGGCAACAATAACAACTTGGACACACGATTAATAAAATCCATTTATTGGCCTCTTTTTGATGTTAGACAGCCTATGGGGCAAAGAGAGAGAAATTTAAACTTGTGTCTCTTTGCTCAACTTATCGTGTCAATTCCAGTCACTAAGCGAGTCTCTTACAGGGATGTCAAACAGGTTTTTTCTCTCATGACAACTGTGATCAATGGTTAGTGGCTGCCTGGAGCTCTGTGTTGAAGATGATTATAAGACCTTCAACGGGTTTGGAGGGGAAATATGCTGTGATTGATTCTTAATGTCTGTTGTGAGTGCAGTGCTGGGATTGATTGTTGAGGTCTGTTGTGGGTGCAGAATAGCAGAAGGCAAAAAATGCTTGTGTGTTTCCTCAGCAAAAACCAGTCTTCTTACAAACTAACCATGTTGTTTTGGTTGGCAAATTAAGACTTAATACACTTAAGTGCCAAAATGAGTGGTTAAGACGAGTCTATAGAGTCAGAAAAAAGGGCTTCCTTCAGGTCTTAAGGTCAAGATAAATTGCATGCAAGAACTGAGTTGGAGCTTGGAGGGTGGGAAGGTGGGGTCTTTTGAGGAGACCCCAGAAGAAATTCTCAGGAGAGACTGCTAATGAGCTGCCAATGCCCCAGGGATCGCTTGTATCTCTAGCGCTGCCCAGATACAGTGTCAGCATCCCTTAGACACTGCTCAGTAAAGGATACATTCTTACCCTTTATCTAGCACATCCCTGTCCAATAAAAATATAATTTGGGCCCCATATATAAGTATTGTACATATAATGTATATTATATATATAATTATTTGCCACATACTTTCTAGCAGCCTCATTTAAAAAAGTAAAGAGAAACAAGTGAAATTAATTTTAACAATATATTTTATTTAACCCAATATAGGTAAAATGTTATCACTTCATATAATCAATATAAAAATTATTAATGAGATATTTTACAAGCTAATTTTGGTAATAAGTCTTTGAAAGCTCGCGTGTACTTTTCTTACAGCATCTCTCAACGAGAACCAGCTACATTTCAAGTGCCCGATAGCCACAAGTGGCTAGTGACTGCCATATTGGATAATGTCAGTCTAAACTACCACTCTCATTCATATATTCTCTCTTCCAAAAAGTTTTAATATGGTTAATTAGGTTTCACCAGTTTTCCCAAACTCTATTCTGATGGACACAACTGGTGCTAGCAATAATTTTTAACCCAAAAGTTATTTCTTTAAATCACATATAAGAAAAATTCATTAATTCATTACTTTAAAAAATAAATTAATTAAATTGAAAAATGAAAGTGAGAGATTGTTATTTTTGTTTCCTGTTAACATTAGGAAGACAGAGTCATTGAGGAGAGAAAAGTAATAATTCCTACGACTTGTTCTTTCTCTGTCGTTTTACCATTTTTTAAATTGTGATAAAATATACATGGCATAGCATTAATCATTTATATGTACAGTTCTATGGTAATAAGCACATTCACATTGTTGTGCTCCCACCACTACTTCCATCTCCAGAACCTTTTCATCCTCCCACGCTGAAACTTTGTATCCATTAAATAATAACTCCCCAGCTCTCCCCACCCACCCGCCCTTGGCAACTACCATTCTACTTTCTGTCTCTAGGAATTTGACTACTCTAGGCTCCTCATATGAGTGAAATCACACAGTATTCATCTTTTGTGACTGGCTTATTTCACTTAGCATAATGACATCAAGGTTTACCTATATCGTAGAATGTGTCAGAATTTCCTTCCCTTTTAAGGCTGAATAATATTTCATTGCATTTGTAATACCACATTGTGTTTATCCACTCATCTGTTGATGGACACTTGAGTTGCTTCCATCTTTTAGCTCTTATGAATAATGCTGCTATGAATATGGGTGTACATATATCTCTTTGAGACCGTGCTTTCAATTCTTTTGGGTATATACCCAGAAGTGGGACTGCTGAATCATATTTTAAATTTTAAATTTTTAAATTTTTTCAGGAGCTTCCATACTGTTTTCCATTATGGGCCCCAGCAATGTACAAGAGTTCTAATTTCTCAGGGGCCAGCCTGGTGGCACATTGGTTAAGTTTGCAAGTTCTGGTTCAGTGGCCAGGGGTTAGCTGGTTTGGATCCTGGGTGCGGACATGGCACAGCTTGGCAAGCCATGCTGTGGTAGGTGTCCCACATACAAAGTAGAGGAAGATGGGCACAGAGGTTAGCTCAGGGCCAGGCTTCCTCAGCAAAAAGAGGAGGATTGGCCACAGATGTTAGCTCAGGGCTAATCTCCCTCAAAAAAAAAAAAAAAAATAGAGTTCTAACTTCTCCACATCCTCACCAACACTTGTTATTTTCTGCTTGTTTGTTGGTTTATGATAGCCATTCTAATGAGTATAAAGTGGTATCTTATTGTGGTTTTGTTCTGAATTTCCCTAATGATTTACGCTCTTGAGCATCTTTTCATGTGCTTATTCGTCACTTTTATACTTTCTTTGGAGGAATGTCTATTCAAGTCCGTTGCCTGTTTTTTCATCAAGCTGTTCATTTTATTTTTGGTGGTTGTTGAGTGGTAGGAGTGCTTTATAGATTCTGGATATTAACACCTTTTTGGACACATGATTTGCAAGTATTTTCTCCCATTCCATGCATTTCCTTTTCACTCTGTTGATGACGTCCTTTGATGCACAAAAGTTAATTTTGAGGTAGTCCAACTTTATCTACTTTTCTTTTATTGCCTATACTTTTGGAACCATATTAAACTGAGTCCTTTTGATAAAGAGATCAGTGCCTTCACAGTCAAAGAACTTTTTCATGTATTCTAGAAGTTAACGCAACAGAGGGACCCTTAATATTTTAATCTACTGATCCTTTCTATAGAGTCTCTGTAAGTGTTTTTTTCTGGAAAATACTGTGAGATCTTTCTAAAGTATGTTATCGATACTCCTAAATAGACTTACTGAAATTTGCTAACTTATGAGTACAACCTCCCCTTCCTTGCTGGACCTGGGCCTGTTTGTCCCCAGAGTCATGCCTCACTCCCCCAGGCTCTGCTCTGTTGCACAGATGCTGGCCCTGACTGCATTTTGCAGGCTCCCATGTAAGCTGTCTCCTGGCTGGTTCAGCCAATGACAGTCACTGGCATGACACTGGATGGCAAGAAGGAGAAGCCAGGGCATTTCTCCCCGTCTCTGTCTCCACCTCAGGCAGTTGAATCACCTTTGTGGTTCCAGCGCCCAAGGGAAGACCTAGCCAAGGCTCTTGCAACACCACCTTTCGTCCTTCCAGCCCTGGGGGTGGTAGCAGTTTATGCAGGTGTGAATCCTTTGGATTGCCTCACTGTATCAGCCAGCAGTTTTCAGGAAACAGATGGTACACTGCCCCAAGGAAATATGAAGAAAATTTAGTAAAAGGACTATTTACAGAAAGGTGGACAGAGTGTTGGTAAATTAACAAAAGATGTGCAGTACCAGGGCTGATAACATGAGAGGGTCTTTATCACCTTAGGCGCAAAGTTCAAGGGCAGAGAGGGAGTGTTTGCTGGAGCCTGGAAAAGATACCTGGATGAAGACAGGGGTGACAAAAATTGTGGCCTTCAGCAGAAGAATGCAGCCACCTCCAGGCGACCTGTAGAAAGGAAGCTGGAGGAATAAACACCCAGACATCACTCTCTTCCTGCTTTCCCATGCTGTGGTGCGTCCTTTTGGTGGAACCCAACCAGACGACCACGGATAAGGATGCAACACACAGGTCAGCCTCTGGGACCCAGAGCAGGGTGGAGAAGGATGGAGAGCAGATCTGGAGGCACAAATGGAAAGTGGCAGGTACACACACTCGCTGTCCCCTGCTTGGCTTTTCTCAGCAGCTCAGAAACACCACTGAGTCTATGTTTGAAGGATTATTATGGTTTGTATGTAAAAAATAGACTGTGTTATGATTATTATCATTTCTTATTACTTTGCAATAATATGCCTTTGAGAAATATTGTGCTATATCAGGGATGGGCAAGCAATACCTATGGACCAAATATAGTCAGCTGCCCGTTTTTGTAGTTAAAGTTTTATTGAAACACCACCCACTCATTCGCCGACATTGTCTGCGGCTTCTCTTCTGCTACTGTGGCGGAGTCGAGTAGTTTCAACAAAGACCACACAGCCGGCAAAGCCTAAAATATTTACTCTCTGGCCTTTTACAGAAAAAGGTTGCCAACCCCTGTGTTATGCCCAATACACCAGGCAGGACCGGTTACATAATTTGCAGGTCTTGTTGCAAAACGAAAATGCAGAGCCCCTTGTTCAAAATTCACTAAGTATTTTAAGATGGCAACTGCAGAGCACTGAGGCCAATTTAAGGCCCTTCTAAGTGCAGGGCCATGCAGAACCGCACAGATTACACACCCACACCTGGACATGTAGATAATGCTTTCTAGTCGAATACCATGGCTCATGGTATTTCATTTATTCCACCATTCATGGAGTTTTTTGTTTTTTTTGAGAAAGATCAGCCCTGAGCTAACATCTGCTGCCAATCCTCCTCTTTTTGCTGAGGAAGACTGGCCCTGAGCTAACATCCGTGCCCACCTTCCTCTACTTTATATGTGGGACGCCCACCACAGCAAGGTGGGGAGATTTACCAGGACAGCAGGACTGTTTTAGGAAGTATTTTCACAACATTACACTTCTTCACTGATAGAAAGTTTGGAAATGAGAGAATAGAACCAAGAGACACTAACAATTTCACTACTTTCTTTCCTGGGGTACTTCCCACCCGGCTTTTCAAGATGGACATACGTCAAGAAAAAAAAAATTTAAAGCATGGTTCTCCAAAAAAGATCCAACTGGTCAGAATGACTAGGTGTGTAGAATTTCATGCATCATTTTGGTATATTATGGGATGGTCAGAAAAATGTTCCTCCTTATATGCCCCTCAGGTGGTTTGGGAATGTCTTTGGCATCAGACAGCCGAGTTCTAAACCAGGTTCTGCCACCTCCCAGCTGTGTGGCCTGGGGCAAGTTACTCACCAAACTTTGTGAGTGCAGTTTCTTCCTATGCAAAAATGAGGATTTGATAATATTTACCTCCCGAGCTTGAGGAACGGTGGTGATCAGAAACGAACGTAATTAAAATTCTCGGTAAGTCATCATTCTTATTTTAACAAAGTGATGGAAGAGGTGGTATCTGCTTTTAAATTGGGGGGCACAGGGCCAGGCTTTGTCATTTATCAGCTTTCTTCCATCCCTGTATTTGCTGGGGATAAATACTTCCCAACCACTTGCTGAGATTTGGAGATTAGGCTTTTTTCTACAATCCTATTATTTTCATATTTCTGTTTCCCTCACCCAAGGTGATGTCATACTCGGCCATCTGCTTCCCCATCATCCAAAAGCCACCTCAAGCCATGCTTTTTCTGAGAATCTTCTTCCGGGGCCCAGCAGGGAGGGTCCCCTGAGAGGTGGCATGCCTGGGGGATGGTCCAAACACTGTGCCAAGCAGTGCCAGAATAAGCCTTCATTTGTCAGCTTGGCATGGGACAAAGGGGTCATTTCAGTTATGACACATAGAGCAGTTCGCTAAAGAGGTCGAATACTTCTGTTTCAGCAAGAAGCTCCGGAGGGAAATATTTATCCCACCCTTCCTTGGTTGGCTCTTTAACTTTTTAATGATAATGAATTAAATTTGGACACCTGATTGCTTTTAAGGCCCTAGGCTACTCATACAAAATGATAGATTAAGTTGATTGTTGGCTCAAATAAATTATAGGCACAGCATAGAGACAGGCAACCACATGCAGCTTTCAGTTTCAGCTCTGCTGTGTCCTAGCTATGTCACCTTGGGCAAGTCGTGTCCTCTATAAGCCTCTGCTTCATCATCTGTAAAATGATAATGAGAGAAGCAACCAATTTTATGTGGTCATCCAGAGGATTCGATCAGCAATGAGCTAGTTATGTAAAGCCCTTAGCACTGTGTCTGGCGAGTCGCTGTAGCCAACGTTAGCTGTTGTATTATGAATTGTATCATCATCATCATCATCATATTTGGGTGACTTCCAAGTAGTAACAACAAACACTGGAGTCACCACTGTCCTTTACCCTGGCCTTAACTTTCACCCGTACCCTTTCTCTTCCTACCTCCACCACACATTAATATCCTCTCTCTCCAACCCAATCCTGGTGGGATTTAGTCTGACTTTGGTCAAGATGTTTAAGAAGGCTGGAGTTGCGTTAAAAACCCAGAGAAAGACACTAGAAGCCATGGATTAAGGCTTAACCGAAGGCTACATTGCTAGGAGCTCCTGCTAAAAGCCAAAGAGAAAGGAAGATGCCCTATTTCCGGCCAAGCAATACTTGTCAATTAGCATTCAAAGCAAAAACTTTTCTCCCACACAATCCACTTCTTCAGAAAGACATTTAGGAGGTAAAGGAAAGGGATATGCACCGGAGGGCTATCTTTTTAAAATGCTAAATGGTATCTGTACAAACATAGATGGCAAGGACTTGCTACTGGAGATTTTATTTACATAATCTGCATTTTATTCACATACATCCTTGACATTGCTTTCATCTTGGGAAGCAAAGGAACTGGCTCCTTTAGAATCCTTCTGCAAATCCTTGGGCACCTGACGGCCAAGCATAGGGGAATGGCATCCTCCAAGTGTTTTCTCCATTTCATAAGTCACAAGTAGCTCCGCCTGGCTTGGCATCGTCCTCCTCCTGTTTCATTGTTCAGAGAGCGCACGAGCCACTGGGCAGCACGTCTTGTGCCCTGATTCACAGAAGCTTGGCCCTTGCCTCAAGCTGAGGCAGCCTGAGTGGCGATTTCAAATGTGTCATGAGGTTTCCCAGCCAAATTCCTCCAGCACCAACTTGAAAACTCGCTATAAAAATAGCCCTTACTAAGGGAGCCTGACCTGTGGCAAAGATTTCCTAGCTGGAAGCAGGAATAAGAGGGCAGCTGACTTTCTCTTTAAAAAATCTTCTCTAATGTCTCTTTGATGTGATTCTGCTTTTAAGGCTGTGTTTTAAGTCGCTCTTGTACTCAAGCCTCCTGTTTGAGAATGTGGTTCCTCGATTCTTGGTACCTAATTGGGCTTAATCCTGCACCACATTTGGGGATTAAAGGAAACAAAAGAGATAGTCTCATCTTTTGTTGACTCAGGATACAAATTTAAGTATCTCTCTAGGAAATCTGGAAGATGTATCTAGGAAAATCCTGCTGGTTAAGGAGTCTGGGGTTGGTCCCTGTTCAAAGCCTGTTACCAGGACCTTTCAGAAGTTGAGAAAGGGGGCTGGCCTAGTGGCATAGTGGTTAAGTTCACAGCTCTACTTCAGCGGCCCAGGGTTCACGGGCTCGGATCCCAGGCGCAGACCTAGCACCCCTTGTCAAGCCATGCTGTGGTGGCACCCCACATATAAAATAGAGAAAGATTAGCACAGATGTTAGTTTCAGGACAATCTTCCTCGAGCAGGAAGAGGAAGATTGGCAACAAATGTTACCTCAGGGCTACTTTGTTCAGCAAAAAAAAAAGAAAAAAAGTTAAGAAATCCTCAGGTCCACTCCCAGTTTTTCAGACTCTGAGTACGTATAATAAAAATTTAAGAAACAGCAAACCGGGCACAAAATTTATGATCCATTTTAAGAGTTTCCTTTTTTACAATTGAACACTTTTAACACAAGGGGGAAAAACGTACAACACAATATAATTACACATTCACCAGGTAATAATATCATTTATGACGAAGTGTTCATGATAGCCTCTGCAGTGTAGGGGCTGATAAGGGGACACACTTTTACAATCCAGACTTCTTTCCTGTCAACCTGCCTCCAGGACTCTGCATAATCTCATTAGGCAATAATGTCAAAGGTCTAAATCTGAGGCCTTTAACGAATGTGGAGTTGGGACCAAATGTCCCTTCTGTGCCTGCCTGTGACAGTCCCTGCCTGCTACCAGCTGGGTGACCTTGGGCAGCCGGCTGAGTTCCTCTTGGCATCAGAGATTCCTACCTCATAGCATGTTTAGAACAATTCCATGAAGTGACCCACACAGAGCATTTGGCTCAGAGCTTGGCATTAGTAATTGCTCAATAAATATTAGCTAGACTTGGTCACTCTTATTAGAGTTAAGACTCCATGCCTTGGCCAGAGTTTATTTAATTGGTCTATGTGGGTCACTGCCACACCCCAGGAGTATTCCTTCTTTGTCCATTCATTCAACACATATTTATCGAATGCTTACTTTTAGTTTTTAATTCTTTTTTCTTTTTTTTTCCCCCTGGGAAAGATTCGCTCTGAGTTAATATCTGTTGCCAATCTTCCTCTCTTTTTTTTCCTCTCTCCAAAGCCCCAGTACATAGTCATGTATTCTAGTTGTCAGTCCTTGCAGTTCTTCTAGGCGAGCCTCTGCCACAGCATGGCTACTAACAGACGAGTGGTGTGATTCTGCGACCAGGAAATGAACCCGGGCCGCTGAAGCAGAGAGCGCTGAACTTTAACCCTAGGCCATCAGGGCTGGCTCTACTTTTAGTTTTTAAAAGTTTTGTTTCACAACTACCACATCTGTATTCTAACTAAGAAACTAGCACTAAGCAGGAAAAAAAATCACCCATGATCCTTCAGTACAGGACATCAATATGACGTAAATTTCATACATTTTCTTCTCATCTTTTTTCTGTGAAAACTCCCCCTTCCTTTTTTAACTGAGTTGAGGTCATACCACATGTTCACTTTTGAACCTCATGCTGTTTTTTTTTAACATGTTAACATAATATTTTCCCGATATCATTAAAGATTCTTCCCAATGACAATTTTTAATGACTGTAGAGAATTCCAAGTACAAATGTACTGTCTCCTAATCAGTTTCCTACTGTCGGGCATTGAGATAATATCCCACTTTTTTTGCTATTAATAAGTAAAACTGCGACTAATACTTTTGTATTAATCTTGGTTCAAATTTTAGTTCCTCTCCATTTCATTCCTTCCATTAACAACTATTTCTGAATATCAACTCTGGATCAAGTGCTGTGCTGGCTTCTGGGGGTCGAGGGGTGGAGGTGGGGCAGTGGTGGATTTTGCTGTCACAGAGCTCATATCCCCAGGATGAGACAGATAATAAATATGCAAAGAAACTCAATACCCGCAGATGGTGATGGACCACAAAGGAAAGAAATAGGATGTGAGACAGAGACTACCTGGAAAGGGCAGTGGCCAGCTTTTCTGGGCAAAGAGGTCAGGGAAGACCTCTCAGAATTGAGATGGGCCATGGAAAACAGGGCCAGGGCTAGGGTGAGGCAAAGGAGGTGCCGAGGGCCCCCAATTTAAGGGGGCAGCATAGGTACTTCATTTACCTCCACCTAGTCCCAACCCTGATGGGAGCAGATGTAGGAAAGGCATTCTAGGCAGAGAGAACAGCAGGTGCAAGTGCCCAGAGGCTGGATGAGAGGCTTGGTGTGTTTCAGGAAGAGAAAATCATCCCCATGACTAGAGCGGAGGGGAGAAGTGCTAAAGAAACCAGTGTGGCAGAATCACCAAAAGAAATAAGAAAAAATTTTTTGAATGTTTTGAGAATTGATCATATTTGATATATTTTTTTAAAGTATCCAAGTAGTTGCCATGGGAAAAACTGGGCTTTCAATTCTTTTTCCCCCGGCAGTTTAGAGTTGTCTTTGTAACCCACATCTGTCGGGAGGTGAGGTTGGGAGGGGCATCAATAACTTTTTCAGTGCTTACAGGCTTGAAGGTGGTGTTTCTTTCTTTCTTTTTTTTGCTGAGGAAGATTTGCCCTGAGCTAACATCTGTGCCAATCTTCCTCTATTTTGTATGTGGGTTGCCACCACAGCATGGCCACCAATGAGTGGTGTAGGTTTGCGCAAGGAACCAAACCCAGGTTATTGAAGGAGAGCATGCTGAAGTTAACCACTGGGCCACCGGGCCAGCCCTGAAGGTGGTGTTTCTAAACCTTGGGGGGGGGGGCACATTAGAATCCCCTGGGGAAGACTTAAAAAATACTGATGCCTGGGCCCACACTGAGAGATTCTGATTTAATTGGTTTGGGGTGCAGCCTAGGCATAGGGATTTTACTGTGAAGAGAAAATTGAGAAGGACTGTTAGGATCCTAATCTGGGTATGAGTTGCTCTGAGATGTTTGCACTGTAGGAGAAACCTGCTTTTACAGGTTCTTTTAGGCTCTTAACAGCAAGTCTGGATTTTCTCCTAAGAAGAATGAGAAACCATTGATGGGTTTTAAGTAGGTTGCTGACATGCTCTGATTTTTATTTTAAGAAAATCACTTTGGCTGCAATGTGGCAAATTTCCTTAAGGATAGATTACCAGAAGTGGAATTACTGGGGGAAAGGGTATTAACAATTTTACGTCTTTGGATACATTCTGTTAAACTGCTTTCCAGGAAGCTGCTGCCAAATGACAGTAACCTACCTTCTGTGTCCTTGCACCACCCCTTTGCCAGGACTGAATGTTTTTGAGGGTTAATTATTTCTACCTGAGAAGTACAAAAAGTAACAACAAATAAGGAGCAATTGTTTGAGCAACTGGGCACAAGCCCAGCCAGTTACTTTTTTTCCTCCTTCTTCATTGGTCAAATATTATCCAAATAGCCAAGCTATACCCCTCAGAGAAGTTGTAGATCTGATTTCCAGCTAACATTTATCGATTGCTTACTGTGTGGCAGGCCATGTGCCAAGCACTTTACATACACTGTCTCTATTAATCCTCCCGACATCCTTTAGAGATCAAGACTCCTCTTATCATCTCCATTTTTCAGGTGAGAATCTGGGGCACTGTGAGAGTCAGGAGCTTGCTGACGCTCCCTCAGCTTTTAAGTCGAGGCATTTGAATTTGAACCCAGAGCCCTTCCTTGAAAGACTCTGCTGTTGCTCTGCAATTTGGAAAGGTTAAAGGCCTCCCGACATTTTTCTCTAGGGTCTGAGGTTCTGGTGATTCTGCTGCACATTATTTTGGAGTCTGAGTAACTGACATAATTTGGTTACTGCACCATTGTTGCAATCAACTAGTTAAGGAAGTCAAAATGATTTCTTGGCTACAGCAGCCATTTGCTTACGGGTCTGAGGGTCCCAAAGAAGAAGGGAGCATCAACTTACGTGGAGCATAAAAAGGATCAGAGGAAAACAGGTTCAAGGAAACTCGGAATTTACAATTAAGAAAATGTTTTGGGAGAAGGAGCCTTTCTAATCAGACTGCAAGACAGGCTTGCAGGTGGTGGAGGAGGGGAGATGGAGCAAACATCAATATTTCAGTCATTTCTTAAAGTAGATCTCTCTGACCTCTAATCCCAGAGTTCCTTGAGGACAAGGATTGAGTCTTTTTTCACTGTCCCATCCCCAACTGCTTGGTTAGTAAATGCTCAATAAATTTCACTGAATTTTCAGTGAAAGAATAAATCATGATTAGGCTGTACATTAAAACATACATGAGGACAATGTATTCATTATTGCTTATGTAATTAAACAATAACTACAAACAAACACCACCAAAATACCTTGTGGCAAGAATAACAGTTTCCCAGAGAGGACCATACTGAGCGAGGGGACCCTAATCTTAGGACTCAATTCAACAGGGACTTTCTCTTCACAGGGGAGTAGCGAAGAGGAAATGATAAACAGGGAAGAAAGGACATCTCTTGTAGGGCCTCTGGTACAACTGGTGGGACACTTCCTCATCGCCTCCCTTCAGCAAGAGCGAGGTGGGCAAGTATGCTGGTACCTAGGGCAAATTTCAGGATGGAGTGTGTACATCTGGGATACATCCTGCAACTCAGATGTTCTATTAAATTATTTTTTTACACACGTGGCTGACCTTGCTTGGGTCTGACCTACTGGGAATTTCTGTTGAGTCAGATATGAGCCCCAGTTCAGAGAAAGAGTTTCTTTTCCCCTAAAGGAGGGGGAGGGAGGGTTCATTTGAAAATCTAACTTTCCATCCTTTAGAATTGGCAGGATCATTCTTTAGTGAGGGGTTGGTGGGGATAAACAACGAGCCTGAAGCTGAAGGGGCAGGCGTGTGGAGATGTCAACATCTCATAATCTTCAAGTACTTTCGGTAACAATTTTTAACTACACAAGTGATATACAAAGACTTTCTTCTTGCAACGTAAAGCAATAGGTTAAGACCCTCTGGGCAGATAAGGTTAAGACCCTTTTGACAATCCTCCCCAAAGGTAGCTCCTCTTACCTGTTCGATGTGCATCTTGCTCCCCATTTCTCTCTGCATCCGCATCCACATCATGTAGCAGATGCTTTAGCAAAAAGTCTCTCTGGGGGGAGAGAGGTGTTAGGTTTGTCCCCATCTAGCCAGACTCTTTCTGGTGGGGAAGCGGGGCCAGCGTTAGGGTGAGAGGACTTCAAAGCACATTTCACGTGGCGGGGACAGGGGCTGGCGGTCGTGGGTACTCTATTTAGTTTAGTTTTCTACAACGTGAAGAAATGGTCAAGCTGTCAGGCCTCCATGGGCACATTTCAGGTGGGTGCGGGATACCTACCCGTGTCTTTTTATTACTTTCATTTTTTACCGCCCAGGGCGAGGAAGGCAGGCGCACGTGAACCTAAGGGCACGCCTGTGTGCTCGCGCGCAGGACCCCAGGTCCCTAATTGGACGTCTGTTTACACCTGACGGCCCGGCCCTCGGGGGTCAGGTGCTTTCCCGGGCGCGTTTGGAAGGCTGTGCGGTGGGGTCGGGGGCGGAGATCCCCTCTCCCATGACCCCCCGCGGCGGAGCGCGGACTTCGGCGCAGTCTGTGGAGAGCCGGGCGAGCCCAGGGCGCGGGCGGGCCGCCCGCTCGCCACGCCCCCGGCCACGCCCCCCGGAGCCGGCCCCGCCCCGCCACACCCGGCCGGCCCCGCCCCTCTCCCCTGGCCCGGCGGGCGCCGGCACCGCCCCTCGCTCCCAGCATGCCGTGCGGCAGCGGCAGCGCGGCGGGCGGAGCCGGGAGGCGGGGAAGCCGTGGCTGTGTGAGCGTGAGCGGCCGCCGCCACCGCCTCCTCCTCGCCGTCCTCCTCCTGGGCCCCGGCGTCGCGGGCCGCGCACGGCCCTGGGAGAGACGTCGCCTCCCCTGCCTCCGCCTCCCCCTCGCCGCGCCGCTCCCGCCTCCTCGTCCTGCGCTGCGGGCTCAGGCGGAACCCGGAACGGCCGTCCGCCTCCCCCGCCCTCCGCCGCCGCCTCCTCCTCCTCGGCTTCCTCCTCAGCCCCGGGCCGGAGCGGCGTGTCGGCGGCGGCCGGTTCGGGCGGCGACTCGCGCTTCTTCGGGCGGCGGCGCTTGGCCATGTCGTGTCGGGGAAGGTAATGAGCCGCAGAGCCCCGGGGTCTCGGCTGAGCAGCGGCGGCGGCGGCGGCGGCACCAAGTACCCGCGGAGCTGGAATGACTGGCAACCCAGGTGGGTGAGCCGGCGCCCAGCCCGCCGCGCCGACCCCCAGCCCCGCCTCGGGCCGGCCGCGGCCTAGGGCCGGCGAGCGGGGAGGCGCGGCCTAGGCCCTCCACCCCGCGGGCACCGGGCGCGGCTTCCTGGGTTCCTCCCGCCCCGGCTGGGGGAGGAAGGCCGCGGGGAGGCGAGGCCTAGATGCCTCCCCTCTCTCTGCATTTCAGCCCCGGGGCTGGTGCCGAGACCCAGGGCGCCCGCGGGGACGCTGCCTAGGAGGTGGGTCAGGGAGGGGGGAAGAGAGGGGCCGGGGAGGGGGACCACTTTCTAGTGACCACCTTCCCCCCAAGTTGGGATTAGAAAGTTGGGGGATCCTGGGAGTCCAGGACCCTGTCTGTTACCCATTGACTTCCTTGGCTCCTCATCCTCTCGGTCCCCACGTGAAAGACCTCCTTAACTGTGATCCCTTCTGTGCCCCCCACGTGTCAGTACTTTAAAAAAACCTCCAAGGTTTTACCCTGACTTTAGGCAGGGCAGTTGTGGGGCGGGGAATGAGGCTGTCGCTGTGTTCATGGGGCCGACCCACTCTGGTCCTGGGAAGTGAAGTTTTCCCCAAGTGGAGGGGCGGTTACCCTGGTGGAGAGCTGTTCATACCTGGGCACTTGAGTGGGCCGCTCAGCGGTGGAGAAGGTCCTCGCGTATGGAGGAGGATTCGCGCTCACCGCTTTAGGGCCTAGTTGGAATTGAATATATTAGGAGTATCAACCTTTTTATTAAAAAAAATTAATTTTCGTGTCTTTCTGATTAACCATGGGGCAGTTGTACCTAATTTGGGGCTGATTTATTCTTCTTTCTCTTACCAAGTGCTTGTAATGTTGAGAGACTATTTGGAATTTAGCTCGGTGCTTAGAACTCCCTAAATGTGTGTAATAGTTTAGAGTTAGTTGATTCATGGAGCTCTCATACTTGGAAGCAAACTTGCGTTACAGTTGTCCAGGAACTGGCCAAATAGATGGAAGACGCACACGTTGTTGGAGTGACTTTCGCTTCCTGATGGTTGCGTGTAATTCCAGCAGTGTTTGGAAATAAATAATTTAAGAAGATGTTAGAATGTAACATTTTAAGATGTGATTGAAAAATCAAAACGTGGTACACATCTTAGTCTGTTTAATATGCCTTCCCAAGTCCTGTGTCTGTTGAGAACCAATGTACATACCTAGGTGACATTAAAAGTTAGTGTCTGAATCTAGAATTGAGATGTCTAAGTAGTTTAAAAAAGAAACTGTTTGGAAAGCAGTTTTACTTGTCCTTTATCACTTAGGGTTTGTAAGTGTTTTAAATAAAATCGATTGACTTGTTTAAGTATTTTTATCTGTAATTGACATTCTTAGTTGTTTTGTACTTTCCTTGAAATGTGTAAAATTTAATTTTTTTGCATCCAACAAGTTGATGATATATGAGCCTGAATTTGATGTTTGAGAGCTCTTCTTTTGCTATGGATTTTCCATTATTTTTCAGTACTGTGGTCAGCATATGTATAAGAATTTAGTGTATCTTTAGAGGGCTAAATAAAGTGCCCTTCTCAAATATCCTAGAGCTTTCGGAAAATAATAAATTGTAACTTGTAGTTCTAAATAAATGGAGTAGTGGAGTTGCAGCCACATGCTGGGTCACCTGACTTATTTGACAAGTATGAAACAGAATGGCTTATAGTTATGGAATATGGACATGGGTTATTAATATTATCCGTGTTGTTTTCTTCTTTCAAGTGCTTTATTTCTTGACTGTGTGTGCTGTGTTGCGGGAGGATGTGAGCTTTCTTTGAAGCTGTGCTCTGTAACAAATTCTCAGAGCTTATTGCCTAGGTAGACAAATACTCGACTGTGAGATGTACTTGGTTACATGGAGTAACAGTTGGTTAGGATGTTGGAAATACTTGGCTTCTTTGTGGAGAAGGGAACAGAGTAGTGTGGACAATACCCCATGGCACAACTTGATTTATTTGCAGTCACCATAGTTGTTTTGTTAAATAGCTAATAAAAAACCTCAGATGTTTGCCAAGTCATAAGTTTTCATGGTTTGAGGTTGTTATTCTGTCCCCTCTTCACTTCGGAAAGGTGACTGACTCCAGTTAACCAACAGAATGGAGCCTTATCTTTCCCCCTTGTTTAAATGGGAGTTTATTTTTCTAAACATCTTCAGATGCAGGCAAATTCTTTATGGTTCATCTGAATCATTTTGGTTTTTAAAAAAAATTCTTTGCCTTTACCATTCCTTGTCTGATTTTTTTTGGGTTCTGTTTTCCTAGATTTAGGCTTTTGAAAAAGTGGGATTTAGAAAAGCAATTCTCGTTGGTTTCTCATAGTGTTAGTTTGTCACGTAGTCTGGAAACCCACCGTTGAGTCAATCATGGTTGCACATATTGACAGGAAGTGTGCCAGGTGGCTGAATAGACTCCTGTCATCTGGCGACAGAGCAGGCCTGCCTTTGCTACAAGCATACCTTCAGCAGAAAGCATTTATGTAGCACTGGCTGATAGTCTTCATTTTCGTTCACTGTACTCTGAATTATCATTTAAGAATGATTAGGCAAATGAATGGTTTTATCCTTGCCACTAGCCAAAGCTTGTCCTGTTCTTCTCTCTCTCTCTCTTTTTTTTTTGTGAGTGAGATTAGCTCTGGTCTGTTGCCAGTCTTCCTCTTTTTGCTTGAGGAAGATCATCACTGAGCTAACATCTGTGCCAGTCTTCCTCTGTTTTATAGGGGATGCCACCGCAGTGTGGCTTGACAAGCAGTGCTTGGGCGGCGCCCAGGATCCAAACCTTCGAAGCGGAGTGTGCAAACTTAACCACTTCACCACCAGGCCAGCCCCCTGTCCTTTTCTTGGTTTTATTTTGAGAAGTAATCTTCTAGTTGTATCAATCAAGATAGAGATCAGAATGGTTTAAAATTAAATGTATAATTAGTTACTGTACATTTTAATATTCCAAAATGACATGATTATTTTGATATTGGAGTCAAATATAGATTAGTTCAACAAATGAGGTTGCATTCAGGTCAACATCAAAACAAATTTTACTTCTACACTTGGGAGTCGTAGGACTTTGGTTAACAGATATGTATCAGGTGTCTTAATGTGCCCAAACTTAATGATCTTTCTACAAGTCTAAAAGAATGAAACTGTATATTAAAAATAGTTTCCATTTTTGGTAAAATGTAGACAGATTAAAGTTTTTAAGATTAATAGAACCACTGATTTTAAGGAGGCTCTAGGTTAGTATGGGAGATAAGAAGGGGCTTTGTAAAAGGTAAAGCATTACGTGGATATTAATTGTGATATAATTCTTGGTATAATTATTTTTACATGTGATTAAGAAAGTTTAAAGCCTGGACTGTCAGAAGAGGGAAAACTGTACCGTTGAGTTGGGGGCAGTGGGCCATGAAATTGATCTGTACTTTTTTGATAGTAAATTTGGGGAGGATCTCTCTCTCAAAAAAAAAAAAAAACCCCAAAACAGAAGAAAGTAGGGAGATGGCAAAATGCAAGTTATCCTTGGTAAGAAATTCCCAGTTTGGTTAGAAGGATGAAGTAGTTAAGAGAAGTGATACAAATAAGAGAGAAAGCTCAAGAGCTGGATTGAGCTGTTTTGTAGGCCTTGAACCATAGTTTAAGTGTATTTGGTGTGATCTTAGGGATCCATTGAAGTTTTACCAGCAGGGAAGTGGCATTAGTTTAGAAGATTAAAATTAGTTGGGGGGTGTGTATATGTAACCACAGTAGGAACAGTCTAGATGGGAGACTGCTGAGGACCTGAGTATTCTGTTTATAGCTCATGATTTAAATTCAGACAAAATATTCAGCCCAATATGTGGGAATTTCTATAAGCAGAAGCCCATCATTTGTTATCTGGTATCGATTGAGGATGAGCACTAAAGTGATTCTTTTTCTCTGCTCACACTTCAGTTCAGCTTAGGACACTTATGTATATGGAATGGTCATACACATAAACTGGTGTGTGGTCCATGATGTCTTTTGGGAACATCAAGTTCTCACAATGTTTTAATTTAAGGTTTCCTGCCTTCACTGCCTGGCGTATAGTAGGCACTTACTTACTTGCCTTTCTTTCTCTATCCTAATCACGTAAAATAAATCCCTGAGACTCATTTCAGTGGACTTCCGTTTATGGAGTCACACAAATTGTCAATTGTTTGGTGTCTCTTTATATTATTATTGTTTGGTTGCTTGTCTTTGGCTATCTTAAAGTTGTCTCAGCACCCATTTTATTTTGGGGACAAGAAAATAATACCCCTCTTACACAGAAGTGTAACAGTAAAGATTGCAGACATTTTGTGGTTTAATTCTAAATGAAATATTCCAGCTTATTACATTTTAATTTTTTAAAAATGCAGAGTGTAACCTCTTAAATTCGTATAGAGTTTTTTGATGTAGAGACATTTGTCTTTAGAGATTTTATTTTTTCTTTTTTTCCCTAAAGCCCCCGATACACAGTTGTATATTTTTAGTTGTGGGTTCTTCTAGTTGTGCTATGTGGGACGCCACCTCAGTATGGCTTGATGAGTGGTGCCCTGTCCGCACCCGGGATCCAAACCGGCGAAACCCTGGGCCACCAAAGTGGAATGTGGAAACTTAACTGCTGCACCACCGGGCCGGTCCCCGAGACATTTGTTTTTATAATGTTGGTTCCACTCCATCTTGTATTGGTTGATTGAGTGTACTTTCCTTTTAGTTGAGTTCTTTTTTTTTTCCCTCCCCAAAGCCCCAGTACGTAGTTGTATGTCCTAGTTGTGGGTCCTTCTAGTTCTTCTATGTGGGACGCCGCCACAGATAGAATGTGGCTTGAGCATGGCTTGAGGAGTGGTGTGTGGGTCTGCACCCAGGATCTGAACCAGCGATCCCTGGGCCGCCGCAGCAGAGCGCGAGAACCTGACCACTCGGCCACGGGTTGGCCCCGGAATTCTTTTTTTTTGAACTTTATTGTGTTACTTTTTTGAGGTAAAATTTACATGTGTATAGGTGTTAAGTTCAGTGAATTTTGACAAATATATACACCTGTGGAACCACTACCCCAATCAAGATGCAGATGCACAATGACTTTTCAGTTGGGTAACCCCCCTACCCCCCAAAAAACCCGACAGTGTGTACAGGTAGATTTCACCTTAACATTTTTTGTAGAAAGGAAATCTTTGAATATTATCTTATGATTTATTACCAACTGAATGGTTTCTGAGAATTGATAACCTCATTATCTTCAACATATTTCTATTACTCCTCTTTTGCTGTAAGCATACTTAACTTGGGGTATCTGAGGATCCCCGTGAAAACAGTTTCAGACGGTGGAGCCACCGTCAACCTTTTCAGGCATTCATGTCCTAGAACTTGGAGGAGCTCCTCTGCTTGGCCGAGTTTATTCCTCTGAGCTACAGGTTTGTGGACCTTTCTCCACACTCTCCATACCAACTGTGGCTTTGCTGTGTTTCACGCTCTCCCCAGTCTAAACCTCGTGCTTCCTTTAAGACCCCTGCCCCGCTACTGCCACCCTTTGTGATCCCTTTCCTTTCCGAATCTTGCAGCTGTCTACGGTGAAAGTAACTATGCTTCTCAGTTCAGTGATTGGTTTCTTGTGTTCCCCCAACTAGTTTAAGTCCCTGAGGGCTGAGCCAGAGCCAGATTCTCCCCCACATCTCTGTCTTCTTGCCCTAAAGCGCTCCCCAAGCTCAGTTCTGCTTTAGGGCCTTTGCACTTGCTCTTCTTGCTTTGTCCCTACAACATAGATTGCTTTTCTCAGAGTACTTGACCTGGGTGCTCTCAGGCTGTCTCAGCCTAAATGTCACCCCCTCAGTGAGAAGCAGCAGCCTTCTTTAACACTTCACTGTAGGTTTTCCTCATAGCACTTACTGGGATTTTCATGTGTGTCTTCCCCAATAAAACGTAACCTGCGTATGTGCTTGCATCTCGTATATTCTTTTTGCCTCTGTATGTCCCTTCTTCCCTGTCAGTGCGTCAGTAAACAGCATACACTGTACTTTGTGTATTTCGATTCCTTCCTCAAGTAAATACATAAAACTGGAATTCTGCAAATTTGTTTCTGTGTTTAGAGTTAGCTCCAGAGCTTACAACATTGTTGCCATAGGAGGCGTTGCATTTTTAGGGGAGCTGTTCCTTGTAAGCAGCCTGGTTAGCCCGAGGCAGCAGCTTACATCAGCTGATTGAACGGGTTCAAAGGGACGGTGTTCTTCTAGTGGACTGAGGTGGCCAGATCTTTCACAGAAGAAAGAGTATGGTCATTTAAGATTCATAGGTTTTATCTATCTTGAAAAAATACGTTGCTCACAAATTTAAAGTTCTTTTACCCATTGACATTTTATCCCATATCTGTTGTATCTATCTGTACATTATGTGAGCAGTCTAATCACGAAAAGTTAGGCACCGGCTTGAGCCTTCTGGCATTGCAGTAGAACACCCGAGGAAGCGGACTTCCTGCCTCTCGGATGCCTGCTGATTGGGGAGTGACTGAAACCCGAATCTTCCAGAATCAGCAGATTGCTAAACATAGTGAATTACTTCTTTCATATTAATCTTCCTATCCTTTCAAAAAAGGCAGTTGTCTTCCTGTTAGAAATTATTCCTTTGGAGGTTAATGTTGCTATTCTTATTATTTATAGTATGTGTAAGAACTCGTGTATTACTTACAACCTTTTACAGACTTCTGGTATTTACCATTTAAAAACCTCTTTTAGAGGAGTTTCTGGTATCAGAATATAGATAGTTTTTTGGTATGGAATTTCCTAAATTGTGCTATTTCTTTGTTTTTAAGGAGAGGTAGTACTTTTCCTTTACCATTTTTATCATCATAAAGAGAACCTCAGCAGTGCTCTTATAGGTCCACAAGAATATTATTAATATTTCGGCAGTGTCCTAAGGTAATTGTATACTTATGTATCTATCTGCAGTTTAAAAAAAACAAGGTTAAACTTACTGTTTACTAGATCTTTCTATTTGGGTGGCATCCAGTATATAATACCTTTTCTGTTGATTAGGGAAAAGGCTCCACTAATAAGTATGTCTTAGATTTTATAAAGTTAAATATATTAGTTTTTCTTCCATATTTGACTATGTTGACAACACTTTCTTTTATTTTTTACTGAAGCTCTTTGAATTTAAATTTTCCCTCTTATATTAATTGAAAACTTGTCTTCGTGCTCTTCTCGTTAGCATTTTAATCTTCTGATTTTAAAAGATGTGTATATGTGTTATGTATGTGTTTGAGATTTTAACTTGCGTCTTGCAACATTTAGTTCTTTGGAGCAATCCATGATGCTTGCTGTTCAGCCTCTTGAGGGTCTCCCTGGTCTACATGCCTCATAATATGAACCCTGGAATTTCTTGTGTGAAATATAACACTTTATTTCCAGACTCTGTTTTGATTCTGACACTGGAAATTCAGATTAGTTGCCCTAATGACAGATTCTATGTTGGCTTCCTGAGATTTGCTAGAATTTAGACAGAAAAACCTATTAATTTGAGGAAAGATGTCAACCTTTTTGTCCTCTTTATAGAATGGAACTCTTTTATGATTGGATGATTAACAGATCCAGAGATGATCACCAGTATCACACAGTATGGTGTGGTTGAATTAATACGTATTTAATTGAAAATAAAACACATCCTGGAATTTCTTTCCTATGAAGATTGATCATCTTTCTTGCCTGCCCTTCTATTCTTTGGGTACATGTGAAGAAAAATGAAAATATAGCAGGTTTCCCAGCAGCAGGACTATGAAACTTGAGATTTAGAGTTTATTTATTAGTCATGTTTAAAAAAACCTACCTTAAGACATAGTTTGTATTGTTTTTAAAGGACTTCAGTTAGAATTCTGACTATGAAAAGCGCTTCTGTCATTACATATTTGAGGTAGTGATAGCATTTTAATATATGTCTTGTTCCTTTTTTGAAAATATTGGAATTAAGAATGAACTTAATAAAGGTATGTCGGGGTAATCAGTTGACTGACTATAAAACAAAGTTTTATAAAAGAAGCGTTTTATTTAATTAAAGTGGCCTATCTTGTATAGTTACTATACTGCTAGTATTCCGTATGTTTTTGTTGTAATCGTATTGAGGATATAAGAATTGTACCAGTAGTGCTGTTCTCCTTGATCTTTTAGTCCATGTAAAAATCCACTTGCTGTCTTAGTATAATTGCGTTGGAGAAATTAGAAATAGAACCGGGGTGTTTTTAGATTCCTCTCTAAGGTGTATTTATTTTTAAGAATGTGTGCATTTTTAGTATTGATCCTTCACAAATATTTATCTTAGGAGAGGCTGGTGTCATGAAAATAGCAGAGGACTAAGAATGGGAAGACAGAGGTCTTTTGTACTGGCACTACCAGCTGTCTCTCGGAGGAGGTCATTCTTGCCTTCCTTAAGATGTAGAGTTATGAGGGTTAAAGATGAAGTTTGGGAAATTGCTCTTAGAACTGTTAAAGTGCCATACAAATGCTATTTATGTTACCGTGTCTGAATCAAATTTGGAATTTTAAAGAACCCCCCCCTCTTTTATCTCTTCCTCAAAAAGTTTTAGAATTAACTACACTCATGGGCACATAACTAGTTCAAATTTCATTTTTGTCTTCTAGTACTCTGAGTACTAGAGTGTGTGTGTGGTAACTTCTAAAAATTTTGTAAAGGGTATTTATGTCAAGTCTCTTAGAGGATAATTGTTAAATTTCTGTTAAGTATGGTACATGACATTTGTGATGTTGCTTGTAAGCTACTTTAAAAAAAAGTGTTGGTGGAGATGCAAATAATTGCCCTCCAGTATAGAAGTGATTCTCTTTCTACATTTGCTGGAGTGCTTTCATTAGGCTGATAAACTTGTTTCAAGTTGGCTAATGAGGAATTTATAGATCTGCATCATTCTTTATTTGTTCTCCCTATCTTATTATTCACACTTTAAGAACTTGATACCAGTTGAAATTGTGAGCCAGCAAAAAGGATCTAATCTTTGTGTCTGTTTGCATGTATTGGAGGGCAGGTGCAAATGGAATTAAATAGAGGGTGAGTTAAAAGCTAGCTGTACCTTGCTTAACTGCTATTATGCAGTTGGAATTTAAGAACATCAGTTGAACGCTGCACTGCTCCCCCCCCCCCCCCCCCCGGGTCTAGTATGTATGTATGTTTGTTTTAAAGGGAGAAGAGAGAATGGATCATGGAGTCATGAAAAGGGTATGCTCTACCAGTGTAAGAGTCTGAAGTACTTATTTTTTATTTATTTGTTTATTTTTGGGTGAGGAAGATTGGAATCTTGGAAAAGACATGCTCTACCAGTGTAATAGTCTGAAGTACTTATTTAAATTAATTAGTTTAATTTTGGGTGAAGAGTGGCCCTGAGCTAACGTCCGTGCAAGTCTTCCTCTATATTGTATGTGGGACTGCCACAGTGGTTTGTTGAGTGATGTGAAGTTCCGTGCCTGGGATCTGAACCTACAAACCCTGGGCTGCCAAAGCGGACAGCACGAACTTAACCACTACGCCACAGGGATGGCCCAGAAGTACTTAGAAAAAAGAACCACATGTATCTTCTAAACAAAGATAGGAATTAATGAAATTTTGTATCATTATAAGAATATATGTACAGTATTAAGCTATCATGAGATTTTGGTGCTATTTTAAATTATGGCACTATAAATTTACTCAAAACGAGTAAATAGTCTCCTAAGAAACTTCATATCTGGAAACATTAGGTTTTCTCTTGTTGTAAAAGGAAATTATAAAAGGTTCTTATTTTAAACTACTTAAATCAATCTGACTAAAGTGTATTTAGTATAAAATATAACAAAAGAAAAAGATAGGATTTTATAGATCTTGTGAGTTTAAAGTGGCTTAAGTGATGATTTTGAACTGTTTCATAGCTTTCTTAAACTTAAGGCTAAATACTTTAAATACCTGAGTATGTTTCTGGCTACTGCTGAGCACAGTGGGAGCATTGTTTCCTGGCTCTTGAGTGCTGCTTACTAGTATGTTTCAGTAACTACCAATAACTGTCTTCATTTAATGAATTTTCCTACAGTTAGAAGAATAGTGTGATTTTTCTGAAAAGTATCGTCCTTTCTCAACTGTTTAATTTAGGAGCCCGTATCTTTTGAGATTTGTCTATGAGACCTTTTTATTTATTTATGTTTAAGTAGTAGGAAATGGCTATTTCAAGATCACCCCTAAAAGAGATCCCAGTGCTTAAGTAGGAGGGTTTACCATACATATTTTATCTCTGATTACAGGAATTATGTTTCTTTCCCAATTTGTTGTTTAACAGTGTATTTCCTACCTTGGGATACTTAAGGAGATAGGTCCTATAGGAGTTCTTAGGGATGTTGAAAAGAATCAGTCCATTTAAAAATCTAGCCAACCTGGGGCCGGCCCCCTGGCCAAGTGGTTAAGTTTGCACGCTCTGCTTCAGTGGCCCAGGGTTTCGCCGGTTCGGTTCCTGGGCACAGACCTAGTGCCATTCATCAAGCCATGCGGAGGCGGTGTCCCATATAGCAGAACCAGAAGGACCTGCAACTAGAATATGCAACTATGTACTGGGGGGTTTTGGGGAGAAGAAGCAAAAAAAAAAGATTGGCAACAGTTGTTAGCTCAGGTGCCAATCTTTAAAAAAAAAAAAGAATCTACATGCTGTCTTACTATAATTACGTTGGTAAAGTTAGAAATAGAGCCAGGGTGTTTTAGATTCCTCTCTAAGATGTATATATTTTTTAAGAGAGTTGGGGCAGGGGTCATGTATATAATTTGAGAATGCCCTAAAGATATTTCTAGTAATATCTTCCTATTTGTTGAGAATCACTGGTGTGGAATGTGAAATCCAGTGTCTTTTCCATATTTGCCATCATATGTGAGATATGTTATGCATTAAGCGATGCATGGTAGAATATTGCTCTTTTGATGCCCCAAAACCTCGACTGTGCCCAAGATTTGTAGGGTTGTGTCCCTTACCAATGAGGCACTGGTGCCTTACTTAGTAATAGTCTTCTTTAAAAGTATCTATGTTTAAGTTGGATAATTTTTGTTTTTTCTTAATGTGTAACAAGTGATTTTTGGCAAGCACATTTTTCTTGACAAGTCTCACCTCTTAAAAAAAATAATGGTAATAATGTTATCTGTTAAACAGTACATTTATTTTTAAAGGAGACCACAGTGCTTTTTATGATTATGATTATAATTATTTTTTTGCTGAGGAAGATTGGCCCTGAGCTAACATCCGTGCCCATCTTCCTTTACTTTATATATGGGATGCCTGCAACAGCGTGGCTTGATAAGTGGTGCATAGGTCTGCACCTTGGATCCGAACCCATGAACCCGAGGCTGCCCCCTAGGCTGCCGATGCAGAGCACATGAACTTAACCATTACGCCACTGGGCCCGCCCCAGGATTATTTTTAAAGAGAAGATTTAAAATAGGTAATTGTTAGAGAATCTCACAAGCATGTCAGTTCCTTGGGGGATATGCTCAAGTCTGTTAGCTAGAGGAACTTTATCAGAATAACTCAGAGTCATTATTTGCTTATTTTCAGGACTTTTTAAAGGTGGTCACACACATTTCTTACATTAATAAAGTAGTTCTTTTTTCTTGATTATAGAGTCCCAGTCTGGTTTCCAGACCTCTTTTTAGAATTCCTGTAGTGTTTACCTCTGTAGTGATTCTTAATCTCCGTCCAACGTTTGGCTTTTAACTAGAGAGCCTTGGGGTGGGTGTGAAGGGGTGGGACTTGTGTCTTTGTGGACTTTGAGTCTTTCTGTCCTTCCTCTGCTAGGGAGGTCATGGAGTAAGAGATTTCCTTTCAATCTTGGCAATTTCCCAGGCTGAATGGGATGTTTCTAAAGTACTTCCAGGACTTGCTGACAAAAGGGTAAGATAAGCAATGCAAATAGGAGCTGAAGCAGGGTTTCTTTTTAAGGCTGTACGCTAGCTTGGGTTACAAATAAAGGCCAGGACAAAGTGAGTCAAATTGACCTGGTGCCTTAGATTCAGGAGCCTTTAGGTGAATGGTTATTTAGCATAAAGAAAATTGTTTTTGCTAGATACTGAACACTGAATTCACATCTGAATTGGAGATAAAAGCATACAAGATTTTATAACTGCCAATATTCTTAATCCCCACTAAGATATGAATTTATGCCAGATGAGGTACATAACCTCAGAATACTTAAGTACTTAGAATAAATTAGCTTGGATTTCATGTCTCTGTCTCAGCCAATGATTTTACTAGCCTTAGTGCTTTGACTCTTTAAGTTTTTTGTGTTGTCTCAGTGGTTAGTTAATAAGAATTTAGCCACAATTTAGAAAGCTATCAAAATGGGTAGGCAATGCAATAAAATATTAAGAACTTATTGTGCATTTCTTTTTTTAAAAAATGAAGTGCTATAAGGACTGTCTCAGGTATTTCTCAGGCATTGACAAAGAGTAAAGTTGCTGTCTTGCTGGAAATTTAGAACTTTTGCTGTTAAAATAGGTAACAGTTGTCTTTTACTGTGTAAGAGCAGTGTTTTTTTTTTTTCTGCACCTTGGCTGGGTTAATCCTTTCCGAGCTCTTCTTATGTTCCAGCTCTTCTTATGCCTGATAAATTAATTCAGGCGCTAACAGTCTGGTCTCATTCAAAAACTTTAAGCCAGTGCTTCATTTTTGCTTTTCCCTTTAGAACATGGTAGGCTAAATATAGTAGGCAATATAAGTCATGAAATACTGAATTATTGAAATAAACCAACGGTTTTTAATTTATCTTTTATACTTTAAAGTCAGGTTTATTGAGGTGTAATTTACATGCTGTGTAGTTCTTTGAGTTTTGACAAATGCCTGTAGTATTATAACCATGACCACCACAGTCAGGCTATGGAATAGTTCCATCATCCTCCAAAATTTCCTTGTGCCCCTTTGTAGTCAGCTTCTACTCCCAGCTCTTGGTAACCACTGGGTTTTTCCCCCCTATAATTTTGCCTTTTCAAGAATGTCATAAATAAGGCTTTCTCAAATTATGGTAAAATGCACATAAAATTTACCATTTTACGGTTCACTGGTATTAAGTACATTCATGATGTTGTGCAACCATTACCACTATCTAGTTCCAGAACTTTTCATCACCCCAAATGGAAACCCTGTACCCATTCAACAGTCACTCCCCATCCTCCCCTCCTCCCAGCTCCTGGCAACCACAAATCTACTTTCCCTGTGGATTTGCCTATTCTGGATGTTTCATACAAAAGGAATCATACAATATGTAGCTTTTTGTGTCTGGCCTTTCACTTTGCATAACCTTTTAAAGTTCGTCCATGTTATAGCAGGTATCAGTACTTCATTCCTTTTTGTAGCTGAATGATATTTCATTATATAGATCACATTTTATCGATCATCCTTTGATGGACATTTGGGTTTCTGCCTTTCGGCTGTTGTGGATACTGTTGTGGTTGAGTGTCTGTGTACAAGTTTTTGTTTGAGCACCGGTTCTCAGTTCTTTTGGGCATATACCTAGTAGTGGATTTGCTAGGTCATATAGTAATTCTATGGTTAACATTTTGAGGAACTGCCAAACTGTTTTCTAAAGTGGTTATACCATTTTACATTCCCACCAATAATGTATGAGGATTCAAATTTCTCCATATCCTCACAACACTAGCTATTTTCTGTTTTTTTAAAAAAATTATGGCTTAGTGGGTGTGGTTTCTCATTGTGGTTTTGGTTTGCATTTCCCTAATCACTGATGATGTTGAGCAACTTTTCATGTGCTTATTGGCCATCTGTTTATCTTTGGAGAAATATATCTATTTAAGTCTTGCTTATTTTTAAATTGGATTGTTTGTCTTCTTGTTGAGTTATAGGATTTCCTTGTATATTTTGGATACTAGACTCTTATGAGATAGGTGATTTGCAAATATTTTCTCCAATTTATGAGTTGTCTTTTACTTTCTTGGGGCATAGAGTGTCCTTTGATGCACAAAAATGAATAAGGCTTTTAAAATGCATGTTGAGTAGATTAAAAAATTCAGAATTTATGTAAATATATTGCTGAAGCCAGTCCTTTCTGTTTCTGACTTCTTTTTTGTGTTCAGAAAAGTTACTCTTAAATTATATGCATAGACCAAAGTTTAGTTATGAAAGTTTTAACTTAGGAGACACACTTTTACTTCATTTGAACAATCATAATGGGTTTTGAACCAAGGTCATCTTCTAGTCTTTCCCTCTCCCCTCTTCAAGCAGCAACCATTGTGCTGTTATGTTGTCCCTATGAAAGGTGTGTGGTATAATAATACTCCCTGCCTTCAATACTAGCATCTCAAACACGTGAGCAAATGGAAGCTAGTATGTAAGTAGTAAAGTGGAAACTAGTGTGGTACACACTTTTTCGGTGCTATAAGAGTTTGAAGAAGGAATGAATGATGGGATTATTTTCCTGAAATCACAGAGCATTTTATATTCCTAATTGGAACTTACACTGACTTAGAGTTTTTCCTTTTTAGATCGTAAGTTCTTAGAGGGTTGGAACCATCTTAGTTCACCTTTTGGAATTTGTTAGCTCTAAATTCTCTTGAGGTAATAATCAAGAAAATATTGTTAATTTTAGTAGAATGTTTTGGAAAGGGAATGTGGGTTGCAGGTTGAATCTTAAGAAAAGTTATTATTGGGTTAGGTTGGGGGACTATATTCCAAGGTCAAGAGAATGGCCTCAGTTATGAGTCTAGGCAGTCATTTAGTCAACACGTAGTTTATATGCTATCTAGGCAACAGGGGTACAATGATAAGCAAATCTGATAGGCCCCTGCCCTTCTGGTGTTTACAGGCTTCTGACAGAACACAGTTAAATAAGCTTTTCAAAAGGTGTAAGAGCTAAGGGAACTATTAGGTTCTTTGGTAGCCACATATATAGCAGGGACTCCTCGCCAGCCCCAGGGCAATCAGAAACTTTCTAAAGGAAAGCTTCAGCTTGGAGGATAAAGAGAAATTAGCTAGGGTTGGTGAGGGGCAAGGACAGGGCTGTTCTGGGCAGACAGGGCTGAGCAAGGTGATTCTTTCTATGGCACTGCAAGATTAGGCTGATGGCATAGAGTGTAAAAGGGGTGGTTGGTTGGTAGAGGTTTAGCTTGAAAGGAAAGTAAGGTACATGGGATTATAAAGGCAGCAGGAGGACATCAGATTTGTGTTTTATGAGAATTATTTTTGTTGCAGTGTGGAGGAGAAATGGGATAGAGAGGAGAACTGGAGGCAGGAAACATACTCTGTCTGACTGACCGAATAGTGCTGTTTATTAGAAAATAGCTGATCATGGTACCATTTATTAAAATGGGGATTCTGGGAGGAAAGGAGCCAGTTGTTGTGTTTGAGGTGTTAGAACATTGAGATTGTTTTTTAAACAGTTGGGTATTTTGGTCTGGACCTCAGAGTAGACTTCTATGATGGAGGTCTAGATTTGGCAGTCAGTGACATACAGAGGATAAATACTGCCATTGCCATGAATTGAGGGAGAGAGTACAAAGTGAGATGAACAGAGGGCCCAAGGTCAGGCCTTGAGAAACTCCAGGGGGTTTGGTAGAAGAGGCTGAGCAAGGCTTTAGAGTTTCCTGAGAAAGCAGAACCAGAGAGGTGGGAAGAAGTACAGAATATAACATCCCATAAGCCAAAGCAAGGGAAGAATGTGTTTACTTTGAATTCTCAGGATCTTAGCACAGAGGGTTATTGTAAGAATTTTTGAAAGTGGTTTTCGGGGCCGGCCCAGTGGTGTAGTGGTTAAGTTTGTGTGCTCTGCTTCAGTGGCCTGGGGTGTGCAGGTGCGGATCTCAGGCACAGACCTATGCACTGCTCATCAAGCCATGCTGTGGTGGCATCCCATATACAAAATAGAGGAAGATGGGTTCCGATGTTAGCTCAGGGCTAATCTTCCTCAGCAAAAGAGGAAGGTTGGCAATGGATGTTAGCTCAGGGCCAGTCTTCCTCACCGAAAAAAAAAAAAAGTGGTTTTCATTCAGCTCACCTCATTCCTCTGCAAGACAGCTTTGTGCAAGCCACAACCTGCTCCACCCTACTCCACAGCCCTGTGAAAGCTGCTGAGAGGATGAGTAAGATGAAGTCTGAAGTATATCTTGAATTTAGGAACGTAGAGGTCATAGTTGGTTTTGCCAAAAGTGATGGGGCATAAGTTGCATCAGTGTGGATTGAAGAGCTAGTAGAGGTAAAGAAATGGGAGTGGAGAGCAGAGAAAACTCTTAGTTTGACTGTAGAGAGCGAAGGCAGGTTATTTGGTGGAGGGACATGTGGGATTGATGCAGTTTGTTGTGTTTTGTGATTTTTAAAAAATACATTTTTGTATTTTTAAAGGGGAGACATTAGAAAATTTGACGTACTTAAGGAGAGAATTGAGTTTGGTGGGAAAGGTAGCCTCCACCGGAGAAAGAGTATTTGAAAGATTAAGAGAAGTAGATGGAATCCTAATCAAGGCCTAGAATTGGGTGCAGATGTGTTATGGTATTTTTTTTCCTTGGTGAATAGAGAGAATGAGTGAGTGTGAGAATGTGTATCTGTGTTGGGGGTTTGGTAGAGTATTTCGGAATCTAAAGAGAAGGGGGAAGGTCTGAATAAGCATGTGGAGAATGGGAGGTGAACACTGGAGGACCTAGGAGTGAGGTGCGTGCTTACTGATGGGCAATGGGTAATTGATAATTTGGTTTATCCAGGGTTGGGGTTTTGCCAGAGTGGTGTGAGGAAATTATTAAGGGAGGTTAAGGGGATTGACAAGAGTATTATTGAAATGATAGACCATGAAATTTAAGCTGGTTAAAGAAGGAAGTGATGAATGAAGAAAGTACTTAAACTGGGAAAAAGTAGAGTTACTGGAATTAAAGTTACCAAAAGAAACTTCAGAGTGGTGTTGAGAAAGAGTGTGAGGATACTCTTGTCAAAAGCAAGTCGTCAGGCGGACATCGAGCAAGATGAACTGAAATGGGCTTATGGGATTTGAGAGACAAGTAGGCCATGAGGAACAGTTCCTACATTGGCAGGGACGGTTTCAGTGGAGTGCTGAGGGTGGAACCCAGATTACAGTGAGTTGAAAAGGGAGTGAAGGCAAGAAAGATACATTTTTCTCAAGAGGTTTGGCCGTGAAGAGTCTAGACAAATTAGAATTAGAAGGAGAAAGGGAGTTAAGATTTGGACTTTTTCTAAAGGAAACACTTGCAAGTGCTCTTGTGTTGATGATATGATGAATAGTAGGAAAGTGGGAGATCCAAGGCATACCTCAGAAGATGGGGGGAAGTATGGCCCCAGAGGGTTACTGGAGATGGGAGGTTTCCTGGTTCCATTATGTGAGGGTGATGGGAGGAAAGGCTCTGGATGCAGAGGCAGGTGAGTTTGTGGATTTATTGGAAAGAAGTTGGCAGGCAGTGGCAGAGTGTTGAAGAACTTGAAAGTCAGAACTGAGTTTGAGTTCCTGCTCTCCCTTTTATAAGCTATGCAATTTTAGATGGGTTATGGAACCTTAGTTACCTCAACTGTAAGATGGTAACTGATGGGACTATGTTAGAGATTAAATGAGATGATTAATGTATGTAAACTGCTTGGGTAAATTGCCTGCCAGGGTTGGTAGGAACTCAAAATTATTTTCTCTGATTATTGAGAGTGCTGTGGAATGGCTTGTACTTCTTGTGAAGCAGGAATCTATAATTGGTAACCACAGGTAGTGCTGGGGGAAGGAGGAGGGTACAGATAGTTTGAAAGCTGTTTTGGAAAGGAGAGAGCCCTGGCTAGGGAGACATGGGCAGCATTGAAGACCCAGTTGTAGTCAGGGAGCTACATGGGGGAAGTGTGTTCACAAACCTTTTCACTGAAGACAGTTATGCACATGAAGCAAAGGTTAAAATCTGATGTAGTGCCTTCCTAGAGTTCCTTTGTTTGTTCCTTTTGCTTAATTTGATTAGAGGTCTGTCAGTAGAAGGTGTCTGAGATTCCTTGGAAGGGAAATAAACTATAATGAAGTCAGTTCAGATTATTATGTTTGCTAAAGATGTTGTTAAAAAACAAAATTTACAATCTTTTAACTTTTGGGTTAGAGTACATTCAGTGATTTTGAGTATAGGTGCAGAGTTAGAGGGGGCATTGTCCACAAGATCACCCTTAGTTCTGATGCCAGTTGCAAGTTTGGGGATCTCCAAGATTACCCTTAGGTTGGATAATTCACCAGAAGGACTTAGAGAACTCATTGACAGTCTTTATACTCATGATTACGGTTTATTACAGCTAAAGGATATAGATTAAAATCCACCAAGGGTAAAGGCGCATAGGGCAGAGTCCAGGAAAGTTCCTAATGTGGAGTTTCCAGTTGTCCTCTCCCTGTGGAGTCATGAACAGTATCACTTTCCTGATGCTGGTGTGTGACAGTGTGCATGGAGTATTACCCACGGAAGCTCACCCCAGCCTGGGTGTCCAGAGTTTTTACTGGGGCTCCGTAATTGACTGCCCACGTGGCTGAACTTGGTGTCCAGCCCTTCTGGAGATTGAGTTGATCCATGTGACTCAAAGCCCCTGCCTTAAGTTACATTGGTATACTTTCTGGTGTGGCCAAAGGCCCCAAGTGAACAAGGAAATTCTTGTTAGGCGTGGCATTCCAGGAGGTTAGAGATTACCCTCCAGAAGCTAAGAGTAAAGGCCAGACTTCTCTTTGGTCAAGGTAAAATTAAAATTGCTTTTACAATAGTTGAATATATTTTTATATTTTGAGTCTTTGTTGTTAGGGCTGTCAAGTTGATTCCAGCTCCTAGCGACTCTGTGTACAGCAGAGAGAACCCTGCCCGGCCTTTCTGTGCCATCCTCTCACCTTCTGGCGCCCTCTCAGATGGCGCTCTGCTGCTGTTCTGCCAGGTTGGTTCGTTTGTTTGAGGAAGATTAGCCCTGAGCTGACGTCCACCACCAGTTCTCCTCTTTTTGCTGAGGAAGATTGACCTTGAGCTAACATTCGTGCCCATCTTCCTCCATTTCTTATATGTGGGACACCTGCCACAGCATGGCTTGGTAAGCGGTACTTGGGCCTGCGCCCGGGATCTGAACTGGCAAACCCTGGGCCGCAGAAGCAGAGCATGTGAACTTAACTGCCGCGCCACTGGGCTGGCCCCTATTCCTCTGTTTTCATGGCCAGGTTTTTTGGAGGTGGGTGGCCAGGTCCTTCTTCCTAGTCTGTCTAATCTGGAAGCTTCGCTGAAACCTGTCCACCGTGAGCGACCCTGCTGGTATTTGAAATACTGCTGGCATAGCTTTCAGCGTTACAGCAACACACCGCCGCTACAGCATGACAACTGACACATGAGTGGTGTGGTTCCCTGACTGGGAAATGAACCCCGGGTCGTGGCAGTGAGAGTGCTGAATCTTAACAACTAGACCACTAGGGCTGGCTATTTTGAGTCTACAGTGGCTGTTTAGTTGAGAGTTTGATTAATGATTAAAAGTTGGTAACAAAGAACGCATAAACAGATAATTAAGATTTGGTATTATAGACACTTAATATTTAAGTAGGTAAGGAAGTTTCATCAAGAAATTATGTTAGCTGTTAATATTTAAATTTTGCAAAACTAACATAAACTCATAATTTTGGCATGATGGTTCACTTCTGTTTTATTAAATTTTGATGTCCCTGAGCCTCCCAAATGAATTTTTTAGCCATAGACTCATGTTTTAGAGCAGTGTCTCTAGTGTGAAAGTGATGTATACAAGGCCCAGGATTATGCATAGTTTCACCTTTACTCTTATCCCTCATGGAAGCGTGTCTGAATCCAGGTGAGTAAGAGACAACTCAGGGATAACCTTGAATTTATTTCTGAAAGGTAAATCTTTTTCAAGTGGTGTTAACTGTCAGTATGAAAAACTCACAGCGTAGCCTACAACTGCATTGTGACAGTGACACTATTTTTGAGCACCATTGCTTTAGAGAATAAATGCATTTCCACCTCATTGGCTTTAGTGCAAATCTCATTTCCTGGTTGATGTCCATTACAAATTAGATCTCACCATGAGAGCGAAATCCCTTAATAAGCCTAGTTAAAAACAACCTGAAGCAGTCTGATGCTTATTCTGGTGGCACCACTAGGTGTGGTGTTTGCATCAAGTCATTTCAGGGTGCTTTATGGAATTCCCTAACTTTCATGCTTCCAGAGTGGCTTTTTTGTTGTTGTTGTTGCTCTTTATAATGCTTACAAGAACACTGGACCACAAGACCACATTTAGCCAGGAGATACTATGCCCTATCACATGGTGGATTGTTGATGTGGGGTCTGAGCATTTGGGTCATTCAAAAGTGAATGACATCTCAGATTTATTACGTTTTCTGTGTACTGAGAATAGGTAACTAAAATGAGCAGTAACTGTATTTGCATGTGATTTGTATGTTATAGTTAACATTTAAATTCTTTTAGGTACTAAAAATTTTTTTGGTTGCCACCTTAAGCCGCTCTATCTTCTAAAGCACAGAGTGGCTTTCAATCTCAATTTTTGCTTCAACATATGAACCCTAGAGGGCTATAGTTCAACTAAAAGCACCTAACCCATAAATGATATTTGCTTCATGTTTGAACAACAATGTTTTAACCCACTGTCTTCACTAATATTGTAACTACTGTCTTACAGATTGACTTGATGCAAAACATCACAAAGGCTCCATATTATACAGTATGCGATTTTTGAGGTATGAGCTTTAGAAACTTACCTCTCATGTGGCATGTACATCAGGCTTTAACTTCAGTTTAATCATTTTGGGGAAATTTATGCATTTCTTTTTTTGTTTTTTCTCTCTTTCCATAATATTTTTAGAGTATTAAAGGGGCTGTGGAAGTATTTTTGGATCCTTGCTAGTTAGTCTTAACAGATACATTTTCTTTTATCACTAAATTGAGACACTAATTCTGGCAGATGGTAGCTTTTTCAGCCCTTATAACTAGCTGAACGTTTATGCCTGCTTCTTTGAGTTCAAATCTGCATTTTCTATTTTGTGCCTTTGATTACCTCATTTTAAGTGCTTGTTTTTGTTCTTTAACAGTTTGCTTTTTATTGGACTGGATCATCTTGTTTGGTACTAACAGCCTTATACTGACTTTTTTTGAGACCTAAGCAGTCTAGATATTATAAAAGTAGAGATTTCATATAAATGCTGAACCGTTTTGTGCTTTTGGGTTCAGAATGCCTATCCCTTGAATTTTGGTTGGAGATGTTTTGATCGGTTTATATTAAAAGAACTTGGCAACTAGGGAGTTTTCAGACAGTTCTGAGACAGTGGTTCTACCCTAGTGAATTTTTCTGTTATATTTCTGAACCCAAATTCTGGGGGGGAAAAGTCTTGATGTTCATAACTCATGGGATTTTAAAACGTGTATTTCTGACAAATTGGGAAGTCACTCCTGGTCTTTTCCAGTTAGTTTGAAATCGAATCCTTCCTAGTTAGAAATGGATTTGTTGGTAGCAGTGGATTGCTTAATTTCTTCAGTGAAGAACTTAAAATCAGCTGCGATATATTGAGTGTAAAAACTTGTTTTGGTTGTATTCATAAAGTCATGAACTGCTTAGGCATTTTTGTTAGACTGGAAACCTTGAGTTTATTTAGTATTATGGTCATAATAACTTTGAGCATAACCCTGTAAGCTAAATATTTCTTAAGAATTCATTATCTTATTTAAGCCTTATAACAACCTTATGTGTTAGATAGGTATTATCTTCTATTTTATGCAGGAAACAACTGAGGCAGATAAGTACTAACGTATTTTACTCCAGAGACAACCGAAGCTTGGCGATTTAAGCACCTTGTGCAAAGTCACACATACCTTTTCAGTGCTGGAGCTGGGATTTGAGCCCAGATCTTTTTTTAACCTGTATTCTCTGCTGCCTTATGTTTACTACTGTGTCACCAGAAAATGATACAAATATTTAACTCTTTAATAGTAAGGGAGAAGTGTATGTGATAGATAAACAGAATGAAAACAGGAAATTCAAACATTTAAATATTGGTAGACTTCAGTTATCTTGGCATTTCAGAAATATTTTATTTTATTCATTCATTCCAACAGCTTACTTTTCTAGGTTGTCTTAGGTGCCATACATACAGACATGTTCAAAATTTGTCAGAAAAGCTCATACGCTCTTTTCTTTTTCAATTCCCTTTCAGAAATTAATGATATGTTATGGTTCATTATAGGTGCACATTTAATGTGCTGTTTTTAGATACATGGGGAATGCCTTTTTATTAGTTTAAAAAAGTTCTCATGCTGCATTTAGTGTTAAAAGTATTTAAATGCTTATAGACTTACTATATTTAGAAAATATCCTCAGAATTCTTTTCTTGAAATTCCATAGATTTTATTTTCTATATGTTGAAAGTGCTGAGTTTTGTCTATCAACTAGTGAACCCTGAATGTTTGAAGAATACATTCCATTATGGAGCCTTAGTTAATTCAGTATGCTAAGATTATGCAATTTTATCAAGTTTTAGATTTGAGAGCCTTTAGGAGTAATTTAGATTTGTGCCAGTTAAGTATCCAAGTTTAATTTGACTTACTGTCTGCATTCTATATTAATAGTGGTTCCAGTAAACACAGATTAGTGTGTCTGACTGATTGAACCTATGCAAAGTTTCATGTTTAGTATTTTGTGGGTGAGGGCAACCAAAGGATGATAAACTCTGAATTGAATATATATGCAAACACTGCAGTCATTTTTACACCTGGAGGAAGGGCACTGGGGTTGAGGACTAGGTTAGTTTCTGCTCTTGCCAGTGTCCTTAACTTTTCCAAATATGGGTTCAGAAGGTGTTTTTAGTAAGTGTTATAAAGCTGTTTTTTTTCCTTTTTTCTTCTCAGAAGGTTGTTCCTTTCGGACGTATCACTGGGACAGGAACTTTTTTTTTTTTTTGGTATTTTTTATGTGCTGCCATAGAGTATTTAGTGTTATCTCTTGATACTTTATGATTAATGGTTGGGAGTATCAGAGATTATTCTGGACAACACTTGAATTTTAAATAGATTATGGACTGCAACCTTCAAATTCAGGTTTATTGATATCTGATATCTTTTATTTTCCTCACTTTATAATTTTAAAAGGTATTCTGTATAGTTAAGGAATCTTCAGTGAAGTCTTCAGTATTGCAACACATTAAAATAATGTTACTTTATAGCTAATGTGTTCTTTCCTTGTGTCCCACTGAGCTTGCTTCACATATCATTCTATCATTTATTTTCCCACCAAATAATCAAGTTATGAGTTCAAGTGAGAGAGAGAGAGAATGCCACAATGCCATGAGGCAGTACTTTAAAAATAATTTGGTAACACACCCTACCTGATATGTTGCCAGTGTTTTTTATTTTTATGACTGGGAAGATTAATTTTTCTACTGCTTAACCCTTTCCTGCGAGGAAAGTTTAGGAAGAATTACTCCTTTGATCAAGTTATGTGAAGAGAATCCTGGGCCCGGGTGATGAACTGTCTCAGTCTGCCCAGGACTGAGGGACTTTCCAGGACATGGGACTTTCAGTGCTAAAACCAGTTGAGTCTCGAGCAGAGCAGGATGAGTTGGTCACCCTAATCCTGGTGGTGGTTCATGTTCCTAAATGGGTCTATAGAGTAGTAGAAGGGGCTGAAAAGCTGGCATTTCATCCATTGACAGTCCCTTCCCAGTTGAGACTTTAGACACTGGAGTGCTTATTTGTAATAGTAATGCTTTAAAACATTTAAAAGGTGGAGAGAAGAGAGAAGCTTGTGTGAAAGAAAGATTTATGATTTGGGCTATTAAAATGTTTGTTTGAAGTTCTAATCTTCTATTCTTCTCTCTTCTTTCAGAACTGATAGTGCATCAGCCGACCCAGATAATTTAAAATATTCATCCAGAGATAGGGGTGGGTCTTCGTCTTATGGACTGCAGCCTTCAAATTCAGCTGTGGTGTCTCGGCAAAGACACGATGATACCAGAGTCCACGCTGACATACAGAATGACGAAAAGGGTATATATTGCCTCGTTGCAGAGGCATGGTTCTGTTCGTTTCTAACTTACCTATCCCTCTCTTTTCTTTCTCCCTTCCCCGCCTCTCTCTCTTTCTTCTATTAGTTTAAAATATAAATATTTTATGTTTATATAAAATATCAAAGAAAATGGCAGTTTATAATAGGCAGCACACCATGGTGCAGAGGAAAGAAACCCTGGACTTAGAGCTATGTGGTAAACAAACAACAAATATTATATGCAGTGCTGTTTTTGAAACTTTGTAGTAAGTTTACCCTCTTAATTTTTTTTAATTTAAATGTTCTTTTCACACACATAATATATAAATGCTGTTTCCTTGCCCACCAAAAACAGAAAATGATATCACTAAGGCTGAAGTCTTCTCCCGACTACCATCTTTTCTCTAGACTTCTAAAAAGTTTTTAAAGTGCAAAATCTGACTTAATTTAGTTCTTGTTTCTCTACTGCCATTGAAGATATTTAAGCAAAATCAGAGTGATTTCAGGGCAGGTGGCACTGGGAAAGAGTTGGAGAAGGAGGGCACGTTGAGCTGTAGAGTGGGTAATGAGATCCTGAACTGTCAGGAACTGCTTGAGTGAAGCAAAGAGCACCATGAAAATAATGTCGATGTCGCTGTTTTTAGGTGGCTACAGTGTCAATGGAGGATCTGGGGAAAATACTTATGGTCGGAAGTCGTTGGGGCAAGAGCTGAGGGTTAACAATGTGACCAGCCCTGAGTTCACCAGTATTCAGCATGGCAATCGTGCGTTAGCCATCAAAGACATGAGGAAATCACAGGGTAAGGCTGGGCAAACTGGGGACCAATCCCACATGCCTCCACCAAGATCTGTATCTCCTCTTCTGGATGCCTCATTTCTTGCTAATACCTTGCACCTGTAAGGTGGTTAGTTTACTCTGAGTTAAAAAGTGCAGGTGATAATTGTTTGTATTTCTTTTCCTGTGAACTATTTCTTAGAGTAAGTTTCCACAAGAAAGGTTTGAATACTTTTTAAAGGAGAATTCTCTTCTAATAAGATGAGAAGACTGGATAAGATTTTTTTTTGGCTGAGGAAGAGTCCCCCTGAGCTACCATCTGTGCCAGTCTTCCTCTGTTTTAAATGTGGGTCACTGCCTCAGCATGGCTGCTGACGAGTGGTGTAGGTCTGTGCCCAGGATCTGAACCTGGGCTGAAGCGGAGTGTGCTGAACCTAACCACTAGGCCCCTGGATAAGATTTCAAAGAAAGGCTTTTCCTGATTGTCGTTGACACTGAATGTATAGTGTTTAGTGGGCTCTTACTGCAGCAAGTCCTTGAACTCTAGGGCCTATGGGGCATATGGGTGTATAAGGAGCGGTCCCTTTTCTGCAGTTAAATACGCTGATACCGCTTTCTGCCTTATAACACAAGCCTCACTCTATAGTAAAGTGCCTTGAAAATTCAGAGAATTAGAGGTAATGATCTTCTTTTCTCCTAGAAGAGAAAGTTATGTTACTGGTAAAGCTGAGTATGAAATCAAGATTTCTGATTTACACACTTTGTTGGTTATGATTACTCTTTGAACATTTAGCTTATGATCATTTTTTTCCGTTGGGGTGTATGTGTTTGTATCTGTATCTTGGTGAACATCTTTGTGCACGTTGGCCTATAGCTTTTAAAAATTGATTTCTTTTGGGTAAATTTTCAGAAGTGGAATGCTAAGTCAAAGGCTATACTGTTTCTTAATAGTGTTTGAAGTCTTATGTAGGCTAGAAGCTAGAAAGTGACACTAAAGCTGATTTAGGCCAATTCTTCCTTCTGACAGGCTCGGATTTATGCAGTTTGCTAGTGGCAGAAATGTAAATAGAACCTAGATTTCCCTACTGGCAGCCTAAAAACATTTTCAGTATCCTTCCTTCCTGAAATACTCCATGGGCTAGGGATTTAAACATTCCTGTTCCTTCTCTCATGTGTTTTAATTTCTCTTATTATGAATTTTCCTTTCATATGCTTTAGAGAGAGGAAACTGTCACACCCTTTGTGGTTTGTTGTTAATGTACATTGGTTGATTACAATAAATAGGATGGCTGAAAATTTAAAAAGAAAGAGATATTTAGTATTTAATGCGTCTTTATTAGTAACATCCACCTTGTTTGAGCATTCCTGCTTGCTTGTCATTTAAATAAAGGGAAGAAAGGTCTGACTGCCATTTCCCAGTGGGAGCATGCCTTGCATGTGGTGGGTGGTAGTGAGGTGTGTGTTGAGCTGACTCTGTGACTGCAGTTCACCAAAACTTTGTCCTGGGAAAGTGATGATCATGTGAACAAGAGGCTCCCCTCCTCGGGGATACCAAGGTGAGAATAGAAGCATATAGGCTGTTTCTGATTGAGACTTTATCCCTAACATGTAGAAGTCTTTTACCTATACCCATGCTCTTTACTGGATATTGAAAACAGTTTAGACAGAACTGAAGAAAGTAATTTCCAAGTCTTTTTTGTCTCTCAGTTGGTCCTCTGGAATGAGGTGTTTACTTCGGTTTATCTTTGTTGAGGGTCTGTTATGTACCTAACGGTCTGCTGGGGCTTCGTTTACACCGATGAGCAAAAGTGTGACGGGCCCTGCATTCATTGAGTTTTCATTGTCCAGTGGACTGTGATTTTTGATGTACTTTAAAATATTTGGGTTGTGAGGTTTTTATGTTTATTTATACTCAGTGGATAACAAGATGTTTATATTCCCAGAGCGATCGATGTCTTATTCTGATGAGTCTCGACTGTCGAATCTTCTTCGGAGGATCACCCGGGAAGACGACAGAGACCGAAGACTGGCTACTGTAAAGCAGTTGAAAGAATTTATTCAGCAACCAGAAAATAAGCTGGTGAGTATCATATGTTTGGAAATGTTGATAATTTTTGTTTCCGTAATAAACTAGATAATTCTGTCTTGAGTGGTTTAAGATGGAAGAGATTTGCTTCTTAGGAAAAATAACAGGGATTCCTTATTCCAGTTTAATTTGTCCTGTATTACGATGATCTAGAATTTAATGCCCCTAATGTGTGATTTGTCTACCATTTGTTGGCTCCACATTGGTGCTTTCTGCAATAAAGCGCTTTTAACATGTTTATTCTGTTGTCCTCAGAATTGTTTGTGTGTGCTCTGGGACACAGTATCTGTTTGTATTTTATATGTGAAACTGAAGTGGGGGGTACATGTTTCGTTTATTGGTAACTTTGGTCTGGTGGCCAGTGCTAAATAAATGGAAAAACCCTTTAAAGAACGAAGTGTAGGCTCAGTTACAAATTTCTCTCCACCCCGAGTAATTCTCCTAATGTTAAATTAAGAACTTGATATAGAGCAGGAGAAAATTAATGAGAATGGTATTATGAGTCAAATAAACATTTAGTTTGAAGCAAGTGCCTCCCCCCACCATTTTATTATGCAAAAATTCAAATATGCAGCAATTGAAAGAATTTTCCAGGAAACATCATGTGCCCATTATCTAAATTCTGTCATTAACATTTTACCCTATTACTTTATCACATCTCTCTCCCTCAATCAATCTAGCTTTTTTTTTTTTTTAATGTGTGTCAGAGGAAATTAAACAATCCTTTTGAGTTTATTTTTTTCCTTGATGTTCATGGCTCTATGTTTTCTATTGATGAATTGCTTTGATAATTTGAAAGGAAACTTATGACACTCCTGATAAATGTTGGGGACTGGGAATAATAAGGAAAGTAAGGTGCTGTCCAGTTATAATTTGGAGGGGAACACAAGAAAAAAGAGTACACAATGTTATTCTTACAAGTATAGGAATTTTAAGCTTTTATAAATGTGTTTGTTTTAAGGTACTAGTTAAACAACTGGATAATATCTTGGCTGCTGTACATGATGTGCTTAATGAAAGGTAAGTAACTGATAATAGTTAAATTTAAAAGACTTTAAAATATATTTTTAGAAATTATTAAAAAATACACAAGATAAACCCATTAGTTTCATTTATGAACATCTATTTAATGTTTCACTGGGTTCTCTTGTCATCTTTACCTCTGTTACAGTATTTATACGTTAATTACCATTGAATGCAAATAGAATCCAGTTGAAAAGAAATACCATTCTTTTTTTTTGATTTATCATCATGACTGAATAGTCAGTGTTGAGCACTGACTTGTAGAGTGACAAGCTCTTAATGCAGGCATGAATGAATGAGGTGAACTTTTGTAAACTAGAGAATTTTGAAACTGCTTAGAGACTAGCGGTGAAAGGGAGCTTCCTTCTTTGGGCAACAGTGGATTCAGACCATCTAATCCACGAGGCTGCTGGGGTTCTCCAAAGGTGTGCAGAGCCATTTCTTCGTAGGGTGATTCCCAAAGAATTGCAGTGTTCTGGGCCGGCCCCGTGGCCCAGTGGTTAAGTTTGCGTGTTCTGCTGCGCCGGCCTAGGATTTCATTGGTTCGGATCCTGGGCACGGACATGGCACCTCTCATCAGGCCGCGTTGAGGCGGCGTCCCGCATACCACAACTAGAAGGACCCACAACTAAAATATACAACTATGAACTGGGGGGATTTGGGAAGATAAAGCAGGAAAAAAAAAAAAAAGATTGACAACAGTTGTTAGCTCAGGTGCCAATCTTTAAAAAAAAAGAATTGCAGTGTTGGAAAGCACCCAAAAACTCATCTCAGCAGGTCATGAACCTTACTGCTTTTTGATAGTTTTATTTTATATAGTTACTTATTAATATTATACTTAAGTCAGTGTTATCCTTTTATTATATTTAACTATTACAATTTTCTATTTTTATAGTGCTTACATATTGAGCATTACATAGTATATAGTTATTTATAGTGTGTTTTTATTTGATCATTTGTTTCTGCCCTTTTCTGTGAATCATTTAATGTAGTTTGAGATAGAATTGGAAGCCTGAATTTTAGTATTTCTGGGCCTCTCCTTACTGTTTGTAAATAATTGATTCTGTAAAAGAAAATCTAATATCTAACAAACGTACTTTGTGGGATAGATAATATAGAATATTTAAAGTGGATAAAATCTCAACCTTTCATGAAGTTTGAATAGAAATTTTTAAAAGCTCGTTTGACATTGTTTTGTAGGATGTGTCATTCTTGTCGTCTTTGGAAACTTAAGCTTTTTGTATGTTTTGTTTTATTTGCATTAAAATAAACACAGTAGCAAATTGCTTCAGGAGCTGAGGCAGGAGGGCGCCTGCTGTCTTGGCCTTCTCTGTGCTTCTCTGAGCTATGAGGCTGAGAAGATCTTCAAGTGGATTTTTAGCAAATTTAGCTCATCTGCAAAAGATGAAGTTAAACTCCTCTACTTATGTGCCACCTACAAAGCACTAGAGACTGTAGGAGAAAAGAAAGCCTTTTCATCTGTAATGCAGGTAAGAATGAGGGGGAAGAATTGATGATGTGCTTGGGAAGAGAGCTGTCCTTAACACATGTCCTTGGGAGGGAGCTTGAAGAAAGGAACCTTAGAAAAGGGTATCTACTGATAGTGAATATGATGCGAGTAAAATTCCTCCTTCTGAATTTGAGTGAAGGATACACATTAAGGGTAGATTTAAAATAAGTTAGTTTTTAAATTTTGTCTTTTCGCCTTTTAGAAGCTTTCCTTTGAATCTGTTTTGTACTAGAATCATTTGCAGATTTAAAAACAGGAACTCCATGAGAGGAGCTGGATAGGAGGGGACTTATTATTTTTGAGGGAGACAACAACTAAACATCACAACTCATTTTAGGCCTTTTTAGGTTTGATAAAATGTCAGAAATTCTTATTCCAAGTGATATAAAATAATCATGTATAAATGAATATCACCTCTAGTTTTATTTCACTTTTGTGTGTGTGAATGTATTAAAAGATCATTCCCGATTTAATTTTGAGCAAAGTTACAAGTAATTAAATTTTTGTTGAGCTAATGTTTTTAAAAATTAGGATGTGGTGTTTTAGAACATCTGGTATCTTCTTTATTTTTGCTCCTTTCCAATTCATGATATGCTTTATTTTGGTTAAGTATTTTAAGAAAATGGATATAAGAAATAATCCTGCATTTTTAAAAAATGCATTTTCCCTTGATTATAGAGGTTATGAAAAAATTTTGGAAAAGATTCGAAAAATTATCTATAACTAAACAACGTAACACCAAGTTGGGCTTATTCTGTGTACAGTTTTTGTATTATGAACATTTCCCCAAGTATTTATTTTGAAAATTTTCAAAGTCACAGGAAGACAGACCAGTACAATACTACCCATATACCTAGATTTATCACTTATTTACACTTTGCTGTGGTTGTTTTATTTCTCTACCTATACACATGCACACTTTTTGTTGAACCATTTGAAAATACATTACACATGATGACAATTCACCCCCATAATGCTTCAACATGCATCTCCTGAGAATAAGGCTATTCTCTATAACAACAATATGATGATCATATCTAAGAAAGTAAATTTTATTGTATAATACAATCCACATTCAGATTTCTGCAGTTGCCCTTAAGATGTCTTTTGTAGCTTTTGTCTTACCTGACCCAGGATCCCATCAAGATTCATGCGTTTGGTGGTGTGCCTCTTTAATCTCTCTTAATTGGAATAGTTCTCTGTACCTTTTTTGTCCCCCTTATTTTGTAGAATGTTCTACTTTCTGGGTTTCTCTGATTGTTTCCTCCTGATTAGATTCAATTTAAACATTTTGGTCACCAATCCCACAGGGGTTCATACTTATTCTTGCTTGGCACTAGTAGGCATGTAACCTCAGGTTGTCTCACTCTGAGATGATGAGTTTGATCCCCTGGTTGAGGTGATGACCACCAGATCTTTCTATCGCGAAGGCTTCTTTTTCTCCCTTCGTAATTAGTAATCAGGGCATGATACCATGAAACCTTCTGAATGTCCTGTTTTTTAGTAATATTTCACTCAGTGATTTTAGTATGCATTCATATTCTGTGTCTGTGTAGATTATATAACATTGGCTGTTGCAAAATGGTGGTTTTCTAATTCTAGCATTTCTTCTATATTTATCACAACATTCTTTTGTAAACAAGAGCTTTCCTTTTGGGAAAAAGTGGTTTTTAACAGCTGCAAAGTATTGTCAGTGGTATGCCATGTATTTATTTTAAAAATCTGTCTATATATAGTGGTAATGTGAGCTTGCATGTCATTCGTATGTTGGAGCCATGCTAATCTCCAAGTCATTCCAATTTGAAGCAAGTAACTAATATCCTAAAGCAGAAACTGTACAAAATTTGCTGTATATTTTTAATTGGAAAGTAATTGTGATACTTTAAAGGAAAGTTTCCAAGCAGATCTTAGTTTTTCTACTTGAAATTTAGTCACATTCATAGTCTTAAAGAGAGCACTTAGGAATAATGTAAACAGACATTACTTTAGGAATAGTGTTAATAGACATAAAAGAAGAGAAAAACTATTTGGTTTCAGCATAATATCTTAGTGGAATGAAATGTTTTCAACTTTTTTTTAAACTCTATATAGAATTTATTTCCTCTGGTGTCATAATTAGTTTTGGATATAGTCACTGTTAAGTAATGAACCTAATTTGCTTGTTTTCTCCCTGTTTTATTGAATGTTCATGTTTTGCAACTTTTACTTTTTAGCTTGTAATGACCAGCCTGCAGTCCATTCTTGAAAATGTGGATACACCAGAATTACTTTGCAAATGTGTTAAGTGCATTCTTTTGGTGGCTCGATGTTACCCTCATATTTTCAGCACTAATTTTAGGGTGAGTTCCCCAGCTCCCTCTTTTCAGGTGATGTAGTGAGGAGTTGTTTGCATGTATGAGGACTGGGAAATCAGATGGAAATGACGTCTGCTCCTTTGAGTATGATCAGTGATGTTTGAGGGTCTGAGGTTGAATGGTGCGGTAATACTGTTTTTATAAAAAGTACCATCTATCCTTTCTGACGTTAATACCTTAAAGATATTTAAAGAAAAAATATAATTTCATCAGTGTCATAAATGAAGTTCTGTTATTCCCCTACCCTAACCTCTCCCTTTCTAAGACTGTATAATGTCAAATAGGTAGAACCCAGATGCTCTTTTTAGGATCTCTTACTCTGAAATGGTCCACAGTTGGAATAGCAGTAAGACCTTAAAATGCTTAGCCTTCTTCTCTTTGTCTGCATCCAGGATACCGTTGATATATTAGTTGGATGGCATATAGACCATACTCAGAAACCTTCGCTCACACAGCAGGTATCTGGTAAGTTGCTTAGCACGTACCATTTAAGTATCGTGGGAAGGAGCACGGCTCCCTCAAAGACTAGCTGTTATTACTCTTTCTTTGATAATGCAAGAAAAATAATTGCTTCACAGAAATATTTTGGTTATCATAAATGAACATTACTTTTTAGCTAAATTTATCGTTTCAAAGGAAAATTGTGTACTTGGTAGTAGGTAGGGAGAGTAAGTATAGATTATAGTGTTGTACCTGTGAGAAATTGAAAGGACTTATCTCAAGTCATTTGTAGTGTGTGCTAGTAGGATGAGAGATCGTAATGGTAATACCCTGAAATGTGGAATGCAGAGTACATAAAATGTCGAATACCCTGGATATTTATGACTTCTTTTTGTTATTATTAAAAAACAAACAAATGGATTAATTTGGAGAATTGTCATAATGATAAAGAAATATATATTTTTTTGACTGGCAGGACTTATTTGGACTTTTCAGCTCATTCCAGGTGCAATAATTTCTCTTAGCTTATTTGGTGCAATAAACTTCTGGAAGTAGGATGTGCAGGAGAGAGTGTTTCTGTCCCCTTTCCACTGGAGAGATGAGTGGACACCTTTGGTGGCTCAGTGTGGCCCTGGAGTAGAAAGACAGGCTCGTGGTAGATTGTGGCATTTCAGTCTATGCTATGTGTATAGTGTCAATATGAATATTAAATCTGCTAAAAAAAAAATAAGGACATGAGATAGACGTTTTAATTTCTGGAGATTGTTCATTTTTGCAGCATGAAAAGAAACATTGGTCAATCATGATCTGCGAGTTTAACAGTTAACAGTCCTAGTTTTATGATATGGGGCATAGGGCATGTTTTAAGAGTGGGCAACTTGAAAACCAGACACCTTTTAAAACAAGGCTCTTAAATTTATTTTTAATTTGGATTTTTTGTTTTTTCTACTATTTCAAAGTTTCTTATGTGATTCCTAGGGTGGTTGCAGAGTTTGGAGCCGTTTTGGGTCGCTGATCTTGCTTTTTCCACCACTCTTCTTGGTCAGTTTCTAGAGGACATGGAGGCATATGCTGAGGTGAGTATATAGAAAGTTGTTATTTCCTAAAATTTCAGTTAAGCAAAAAACAAAACAAAAATTTTAAACAGTGCTAGATTTATTTTGAAATAATTCAGACCCCATGGTGTTTTAGCAGAAATTACAAGACCATGAAATATTTAAAGTTTTATTTTAGATTTTTTTTAAAAGATGCCAACAGAATTACCAGAGAGACTAAAAGAAAAATTGCAGGGCTAATTTTGCAATGCTTTAAATAATCTTGGTAGCTAGTAGTTTTCTGGAGCCATTGTTTGTAGCTCAGTCACTCGTAGTTTTTGTTCCGAAGAGAGTCTTAGAAAGTAAGGTGAATTGGTGTTGTAGAAAAGCCCCTAAAGACTTTCTTCTTACATGTATTGGGGATCTTGGATCCTGCTTTGGAGGACAAGACTTGGTTTCAGCCAACTTTTGCAGCTGTGGAAGCACAGTGTGACAGCGTTAAGGGTGCTGCTGAAGTGTCCGTTACTGGCTCTTGGCTTTCCCGGCCACATGTCCCGGCCTAATCTGCCGTCTCCCGTCTGAATCTCCTCCTGCTGCCCTGCTCAGATCTGCCATGATCCGTGTTTGCTGTTCCAGGTTCCCATAGAGCTTCAGCCTCATCTTTACTTCACTACTTTTGACTGTACTGGTCTGTTTGCTCCCTTTCAGAGAAAAGTGAGGGAATATTTTCTTCCCTGCATTTCTTTACCCCCACCCCTGGAAAATCTTTGTTCCCAGCACGCCTTTGGAGCTGATCTGCCTCTGTAGAGACTCTGCTCCGTGGTATCCATAAAATCTAATTCTCTTTGATTATCTTGGGTGCTTAATTGTATGTAGGTGCATATTGGTTCTAGTATCCCATTTTTTTGCTGGAGTCATTTCATTTTGAGTGTATCTTATTTCCTCAGCTAGATTATAAAGCTGTAAACCAAATCTTATAATTTTCTAAGTCTCCCCCGTCCCCTTGTGTGCAGTAATGGTGTGGAGTACTTATTGTTGGGTTGAGTGGCTCAAAGAATACCTTGAATGAGATTTTAGCAAGGACCAATTCAGGAATGGCAAAAGTTTCTGGCTCCGTTTACACCTATATATAACTATGGTATATGTACTAGAATTTACTTTTCCCAATATCATCTGGGTATATAACAAATAAATATCTGAGTAAATAACAAGAAGTTATTTCCTTAATCTACTGAGGTTAATATTGTTTATTTAGAGAAGTAAAATCCACTTTTACTTTTACATTCATGTTTCCTAGTCTCCTAGGCCAAAATTTCTCTTTATTTGTAAAAATCTATTATAAAGTTAATTAGCTTAAGAATTGGGAGTTTTCGTTTTCCTTTTTTGAACAACGTCCTACTTAAATAAGAATACTGTGCATTCACATCCAGGACCTCAGCCACGTGGCCTCTGGGGAGTCAGTGGATGAAGACGTTCCTCCTCCATCAGTGTCCTTACCAAAGTTGGCAGCGCTTCTCCGGGTATTCAGTACTGTGGTGAGGAGCATTGGGGAACGCTTCAGTCCAATTCGGGGTCCTCCAATTACTGAGGCATATGTAACAGATGTAAGTGTCTTTAGGAGTTTTAAATATTCCAAAATAAAATTGTTTTGTATTATAAATACTTCTCTTTACCTAGGAAACTGTTATTAACCCTTGATTTGTTTAGCATGTATGTATGTATGCGCCTGGCTGCTTTCTTAAACAGCCAGAGAAGTAGGGAATCCTACTGTTTTCCATCCCCCTCCTCTTCCCCCCTCTCCCCTCAGGAAAAAAAGGCCGCTCTGAATTTCAAAATGTCCGTGAGCTTTTGTCTTAGGAGATCCTTCGTAGATTCATTTATTCTTGTTTTTTCATACATACTTTTGAAATCTTATAATTTTGTTTTCTAATAATATTAGTTACAATTTTGCTTTTAAATTATTGTCTCCTTTTAATTTTTCAACATATTAAGAATAACACACTATAGAGAAAGCCTCAAAAAGTAATTTTCTGTGAGTATACAGGATGAAACAACTTGAGAACCTGACATCAAAGGATATAAAGATGTAAGAACCTAAAATATATAGTAATCTGAGACCAATTTTAGGAGGTAGCTACATTGCCACTCCGAACGTGCGTTGCACTGTATTACAGTCCACTGAGTGGCTGAGTGTAACAGACATGAGACGTGAACCCCCGTCATTACCCTCTGCTTGATTAAGAAGGGATACTGTTCTAAAAGATTTCATCTAAATGATTAAAATTTTATTGTTAGAATAAAACGGGCTTTTATGAACATTTTCTTTTGTAGAACACATTACTAGATAAAATAGGATGTTAATTACATATGCAATTCTTGGTAAGGTAATTGTGTATTTGAGCAGAAATGTCAGATCTTGAAGATAATTAAAACCAGCATATTTATTTTTTAAACCTGATCAAAATGATGTCATATCTTTGTTCCACTTTTACTATCTAAAAGGGTTGTTTGATGACTGTGTCAGTGTTGAAATAAAGGCAGTTAACGCAATATAAAACAAAAGGAACATAATTATTTTCCAAGATAGTTATGTATTGAATGTTTTCTTCTGTGATAGTCTTTGAGGCCTTTTTAACCTGTATATAGGTTTAAAAAACCTGTGTGTAGTGGTTGTTGAATATTATAGAAGTAATTTTGTGTTGTCAGTTTGTTCTATTTTTTTCCCATTTTTTTATTAGGAATTTAGTACGTTAATATTGACTATTATAGTTTGGTGGGATTTTTGGTTGGGAATTACATGATTTTCATATCCTCGTATAGGTATTATATGGTATGACTGCAAATACTTTTCTTTCAAACGAGACCATCAATACATGAACTTTCATAAGCTAAAGGTGACTTGGATGTTTCGTTTTAGAAGATTGTTTACCGAAAGCCCAAGTGCTAGATTACAGAAAGTTACTCTCATGCCAAGTTATTCCCGTACTGTTAATACTTTTACTGTTCTAAGTTCTAGTGTACTTTATGATTATAAAGATTGTGAGCTTCGGCCATTTAGTGACTTTGAGGGCATAGGAAGTGGATATTAGAGAAATAGAGGATGGCAAATTCCATTTCCTGTCACAGTAGTACTTAAGAATTTTTTAGGCAAGATCATTTTTGTGTATTGTACTAAAGATACCCTTATTATTATTCAGCCACTGAGAACTAGAATATTAAGAGACTACTGACAAGGCAGGTAGTTAATTTCCAGTTGAAACTGCATTAAATAGGAAATATTTTTTTGCTCTCTGGAAGCATGTGAATTTTTTTAAAAAGCTGCTTGTTTTCCCCATTTGCAGGTTCTGTACAGAGTAATGAGATGTGTGACGGCTGCAAACCAAGTGTTTTTTTCTGAGGCTGTGTTGACAGCTGCTAATGAGTGTGTTGGTGTTTTGCTCGGCAGCTTGGATCCTAGCATGACTATACATTGTGACATGGTCATTACATATGGATTAGATCAACTGGAGAATTGCCAGACTTGTGGTACAGATTATATCATCTCAGTCTTGAATTTACTCACATTGGTATGTGAATTCTTTTTTGTTGCTTTTTAATATGTTGATTTAATGAGGCCCTTAAATTTAAATTGATATGGAAGAAATTAAGGCCTTTTTTTTTTAAGTAGTGCATTAGTCTCACTTATATAATCTAGTTTCCTTTTGCTCTAGTGTCTGTTTACTTTTAGTGTTTGATAGCTTATCTCAGTGTAGATTTACTCGTTTTTTGTGTTTTGTTTTTGTTTTTTTGGTGAGACATCATCCTTCACACGAGACTGTCTAGTACTCCTGATAAATACTATATAAGAGCAGGTACTTAATAGCTACTTTGAAAGACCCTGTTATGTTTTGTTTTCCATATGAAGCTTCTCCATAAACATTTCCCCTCCCCTCCACCTTTTATTGTGGACATTTTGAAGGCTATTAAAAAAACAGAATAGTATAATGAATCATTGCAGACTTAATACTCAGTTTCTGTAATTAGAAACACATGGCCCATCTGGTTTCATCCGGGCCTCTGGTTCTCTGCCGCCTCCTTGCTGTCCTTCCATCCCCGACTGGAGTATTTTAAAGCAAATTCTAGATGACATTCTGCTGAACATTTCTGCCAAAGTTACACCTCCTTTTGCCAACGTGAAAAAAAATGCCCATGTTTAAGTATAAACATATATATCCTATTTAGCTGTTTGAACATTTTTAATGTCACAGTGTTAAGGCCTTAAAATATGACTTAGATATATATTTCTTAACTAATAGACTATTTTGCAGAGCAGTTTTAGGTTTACAGAAAAATTGAGCAGAAAGTACAGAGTTCCCTTGTACCCTCTCTCCCTAGTAGTTTTCCGTTAACATCTTGCTTTAGTGTGGTACATTTATTATAATTGACGAGCCACATCGACACATTATTATGAACTGAAGTCCATAGTTGACTCTCTGTGGTCCACAGGTTCTGTATGTCTGTAAGTTCACTCTCTAGATTGTACGTTCTGTGAGATTTAACAAATGTATAGTGCCGTGTATGCAGCATTAGAGTATCATATAAAATAGTTTCTCTGATCTAAAAATCCCATGTGTTCACCTACTCATCCCTCCCTCCCGTCAGACCCCTGGCAACCACTGATGTTTTTACTGTCTCCATAGTTTGGCCTTTTCCAGAGAGTCGTATAGTTGGAATCATACAGTAGTATGTAGTAGTAGCCTTTTCAGATTGGCTTCTTTCACTTAACAATATGCATTTAAAGTTCCCTCATGTCCTTTTGTGACTTGATAGCTCATTTCTTTTTATTTTATTCTTTTAGATTGTTGAACAGATAAATACAAAATTGCCATCATCATTTGTAGAAAAACTGTTTATACCATCATCAAAACTACTATTTTTGCGTTATCATAAAGAAAAAGAGGTAAGTGATACATTGATAATTAGGTCATTGAAGAGTTTTACTTATGTTACTTAGTAGGCTACGTAAGTGAAATTGAATGAAATGAGAAATACTTGATTTAGAATATAGTGATTATGATTCTGTTAATATTTGTTAGTTATTGTACACCTTGATGAATGATATGCCAAATATTCTTTTTAGATTTCCGTCATTTGTTTTTATTAAAATAAATTTGTTTTATTAAAATCTCATAAAGGTAAAACAAGCAGATATATTTTAAAAGTTATAAACTCAGTAAACTCAGGAGTACTGTGTATGTTGTAAATAAAACTTCATTATTAGCTTTTCAGCTAACTCCCTGTCAAGACCACTGTAGACTTTCCGAAGTAGATGTAGGAAAACCAATCTTAAGAAACTGCTGTTTGTGTATTTATTTTGACACTGGCTGTCTTTTAAAAGCAGCCTTTTAAGAAATTTCATATTTCTGCTTTTAATATAGAGTCCCCTTTCTTTGTAATCAAGCTTTATAAATTTAACAAGCTTACCCGTATCTATAGGTTCCGTAAGGTTGATTTTTTAGAAATTAAGATCTTTGGTGTTCTGGACATTGAATGTATCAATCTTAAATCGATTTGCATGATCACCATTATACAGATAGTAATTTATTTTCCATATAATTGTAGAAGATTAATTTTCTGTTTAATTATCACTTTCCTGAATTCTCTTTTTAAGGTTGTTGCTGTAGCCCATGCTGTTTATCAAGCAGTGCTCAGCCTGAAGAATATTCCTGTTTTGGAGACTGCCTATAAATTAATTTTGGGAGAAATGACTTGTGCCCTAAACAACCTGCTACATAGCCTACAACTTCCTGATGCCTGTTCTGAGATAAAACATGAGGCGTTTAAGAATCATGTATTCAATGTAGACAATGCAAAATTCGTAGTTATATTTGACCTCAGTGCCCTGACTACGATTGGAAATGCCAAAAACTCACTAATTGGGGTGAGTCTTGCCTTGTAATGCCTTCATTTTATCCACACTGAAGCCCCTTCTCCTTGCGTGTTTCTGTATTTCGTCTGCTCTCGTGGCATGCATGTGCAGAGTCCCTGTAGAACAAACTGTGTGTTGAGGACGTGCCGGGATGATGAAGACGGGCAGGGATCTTGTCTTGCCATTGTGTTTAGCTCTCTCCTTGCTTTCCTTGACAACTCTTGATAGAATTTTTTAATATTTGTTTTATGTTTTAGAACTTATCTGTTCTGAATTTCTCCTTTTTACCCTAACATGCTTGTAGGAAATTTGTCAGCGTTTTCCACAGCTCTAATTTGTGTAATTCTTTTAATGTGCAGCCCCTTTTTCCCCTGGTACTCCTTCTCCTCTCCACTAAAGTTAGTACTTACATGTGGTCTTACTGTTTGACTACATGTTTTTTCTAGGAACGTTCATATATTCTTTCTTTTGGAAAAAGAATAAAGGTTTCTTTCCTTTAAGAAATTTGAAGTGACCCTGCTTTTGATTTATAATTATATGACTGTGGTTTGTATATTTCACCCTCCTATTGGACCTTGCAGGACTGAAAAACGTGATTTCTAATAGAAAGTAATGGCATATGGTTAAGGGATAACGTTTCTAAGAAAGCAGGGAGGAAAAAGGCAATATCTGATGTTTGTCCTGCGTGCCTTGTTAGATCAGATTGCTTTATCTCCTCCATGGCTGCTGCTTCGGGCTTATGTTGGAAGGCTGTGGGGGAGACTCTTCCTGTCTTTACCCTCTAAAATGTGGTTGGCGAGGAATTCACATTGTATGCAAATTTGAGGTTTATCTTCTCCACTCCAGAAGCAAGGAGAGGGGATGAGGATGTGGGGCAGTCAGGTGGAATGGAGTATCTTAGCAGCAGGAAAGAAAAGGGAAGGATGGAAAGGCTTGAGTGGCAGGATGTGCCTTTGTTCTCATTAGACAGGGCCCCTTGCCACTAGTACTGTAGTCCCCCATTATCCATGGGAGATACGTCCCAAGATGCCCAGTGGATGCCTGAAACTGTGGATAGTACCAACCCTACATATACTAGGCTTTTTCCTGTATATAAATACCTATGATCAAGTATAGTTTATAAATTAGGCACAGTAAGAGATTAATAACAATAATAAAATAGAAATTATAACAATGTACTGTAATAAAAGTTACCATACGTCGTAGCAACCTTAGCATACAGCTTCTTTTCTTTCCATATTGAGTCAAGAACTTTTACCTTTTCACTTAAAGGAAGTGCTTTACAGCTTCTCTCTGGCATATGTGAACTGTCAGCATCACTGCCCTTGCACTTTGAGGTCTTTATTAAGTAAAATCAGTGTGACTTGAACACAAGCACTGCAATACTGTAACAGTTGATCTGATAACCAAGATGGTGAAGTGACTAATGGGCAAGTAGTGTATGTAGAGTGGGTATGCTGGGCAGAGGGATGAGTCAGAGGGTACTGAAACTGCGGAGAGTGAAACCACAGACAAAGGGGCACGACTGTGTTTGGAAAATTGAGGAAATACAGTCTCCTATGCTAAAGGACA